>NW_028133058.1:0-259869 GCF_964374135.1 Grampus griseus
TGCATGTTTTAGCTGAAGGAAGAATCCCATAAACCTGGAGAGTTGAGACCCATGGAATGGGTACCATGCAATATGATTTCAAAGGGTCTGCATTTGCTCACCGATCCTCACCAATCCTATCACTGCTGCATTTATTCCGCTGTACACACGCTTGATTCTCCTTCGGAGACATATAAATCCATAGGTTTTAAGATTCTTACTAGTCAGGTATATTCTTAGGCGTTTAATATGGGGTGTTGAGTCCACTTCGTTGAGCAAGGAGTAGCTCTTGTCTATTACATATTTGGCTTATGGAACGGTATCTGTGCTAATTTCAATCTCTGGTTTTATGCAGCACCCCAACTCACCTTTCCCCTTAAGCAAGCATAAGTTGGTTTTCTGCATTTGAGTCCCTGCTCTGTTTTGTAATTCAGTTCCTGTGTAGCCAAGTTTACATTCCGTGTAGTAGTGATATCTTATGATGTTTCTTTTTCTGTGTGACTTATTTCACTTAGAATCATCGTACCTGAATCCACTCATTATGCTGCTACGGGCCTGATGACATAGATTTCATTGCTGAGTGATATTGCATTGTACGTAAGTACCACAAATTCTTTATCCATTTTTCGCTTTCTGTGATATTGAACTTGTACCGTAAACGAGGTTCTTGTAAACAGAGCCGTCCCAAACTTTGGGGTGGCTGTGTCTTTTTGAATTTAATTTCCCTAAGCTATAGGACCATAAGTGGAAGTGTCCTAGGCTCTGTTGCTTTGTTTTTAAGATGTTTCAGGAAACACCATACACTTCTCCAGAGTGGCTGTTGGCAATTTACATCACGCCCATCAGCATAACAAGGCTCCCAGTTCTCCATGGCCTGTCCTGCCTTTCTGGATTTTACACTTTTTTCAGATGGCCCTTTTGACCGGGGGGCAGTGAGACTTCATTGTAGTGCAGATTTCCTTTGCAAGCTTGCTTGGTTGGCCAAAAAGGGCGTATGCGTTTTTTCCTGAATATATTCAGGAAAAAACGCATACGCCCTTTTTGGCCAAGTGCATCATTGTGGACGTTCTGCCTCATTTCCTATGCTTTACATGCAATTCCAGTCTACCTCCTGAAATCGGTTTCCTGCAATTCTGCCCCGCTTTCAAGTCCTCTTGGCAGCCTTACTTCAATATATTTTTGGACGATAGCTGTCATTTATAACTGTGCAGGTTTGTGAATGACAGTGCCCCTGAGCTCCTTTCTTCAACTCGCTTTCTTGTGAGCTGGCGGCAACACCGCAGGATTGCTTCAGGCCCTAGTGTGGTTCCGGTACGGCACACTGAACCTTTGGTTAATTCCATTTCCTGGTGGGAAATGAGAGTTAAATTTCCCTGTCCAGACACCTCCAGCTAGTCTCTCATTGGTTCTCCCTATTCCTGTTCATTTTCTGCAGAAATTGCAAACTGGGCCAAACAGGAGGTTAAAGGCACTGACTCTCCAAGTGGGGAGAGTGTTAGTAAAGCGTCTGGAATGTTGCACCCGATTATCTGGGGACGAAAACTGAGACACCTTTGAACACATTTCCCGATCACACGGTGGATCATACTCTGGGTTCCACATGCATGTTTTAGCTGAAGGAAGAATCCCTTAAACCTGGAGAGTTGAGACCCATGGAATGGGTACCATGCAATATGACTTCAAAGGGTCTGCATTTGCTCACCGATCTTCAACAATCCTATCACTGCTGCGATTATGCCGCTGTACACACGCTTGATTCTCCTTCGGAGACATATAAATCCATAGGTTTTAAGATTCTTACTAGTCAGATATATTCTTAGGCGTTTAATATGCGGTGTTGTGTCCACTTCATTGAGCAAGGAGTAGCTCTTCTCTATTACATATTTGGCTTATGGAACAGTATCTGTGCTAATTTCAATCTCTGGTTTTATGCAGCACCCCAACTCACCTTTCCTCTTAAGCAATCATAAGTTGGTTTTCTACATTTGAGACCCTGTTCTGTTTTGTAATTCAGTTCCTGTGTAGCCAAGTTTACATTCCGTGTAGTAGTGATATCTTATGATGTTTCTTTTTCTCTGTGACTTATTTCACTTAGAATCATCGTACCTGAATCCACTCATTATGCTGCTACGGGCCTGATGACATAGATTTCATTGCTGAGTGATATTGCATTGTACGTAAGTACCACAGCTTCTTTATCCATTTTTCGCTTTCTGCGATATTGAACTTGTAGCGTAAACGAGGTTCTTGTAAACAGAGGCGTCCCAAACTTTGGGGTGGCTGTGTCTTTTTGATTTTAATTTCCCTAAGCTATAGGACCATAAGTGGAAGTGCCATAGGCTCTGTTGCTTTGTTTTGTAGATGTTTCAGGAAACACCATACACTTCTCCAGAGTGGCTGTTGGCAATTTACATCCCGCCCATCAGCATAACAAGGCTCCCAGTTCTCCATGGCCTGTCCTGCCTTTCTGGATTTTACACATTTTTCAGATGGCCCTTTTGACCGGGGGGCAGTGAGACTTCATTGTAGTGCAGATTTCCTTTGCAAGGTTGCTTGGTTGGCCAAAAAGGGCGTATGCGTTTTTTCCTGAATATATTCAGGAAAAAACGCATACGCCCTTTTTGGCCAAGTGCATCATTGTGGACGTTCTGCCTCTTTTCCTATGCTTTACATGCAATTCCAGTCTACCTCCTGAAATCGGTTTCCTGCAATTCTGCACCACTTTCAAGTCCTCTTGGCAGCCTTACTTCAATATATTTTTGGACGATAGCTGTCATTTATAACTCTGCAGGTTTGTGAATGACAGTGCCCCTGAGCTCCTTTCTTCAACTCGCTTTCTTGTGAACTGGCCGCAACACCGCAAGATTGCTTCAGGCCCTAGTGTGGTTCCGGCACGGCACGCTGAGCCTTTGGTTAATTCCTCTTCCTGGTGGGAAATGAGAGTTAAATTTGCCCGTCCAGACACCTCCAGCTAGTCTCTCATTGGTTCTCCCTATTCCTGTTCATTTTCCGCAGAAATTGCAAACTGGGACAAACAGGAGGTTAAAGGCACTGACTCTCCAAGTGGGGAGAGTGTTAGTAAAGCGTCTGGAATGTTCCACCCGAGTATCGGGGGATGAAAACTGAGTCACATTTGAACACGTTTCCCGATCACATGGTGGATCATAATCTGGGTTCCACATGCATGTTTTAGCTGAAGGAAGAATCCCTTAAACCAGGAGAGTTGAGACCCATGGAATGGGTACCATGCAATATGACTTCAAAGAGTATGCATTTGCTCACCGATCCTCACCAATCCTATCACTGCTGTGTTTATGCCGCTGTACACACGCTTGATTCTCTTTCAGAGACATATAAATCCATAGGTTTTAAGATTCTTACTAGTCAGGTATATTCTTAGGCGTTTAATATGGGGTGTTGAGTCCACTTCGTTGAGCAAGGAGTAGCTCTTGTCTATTACATATTTGGCTTATGGAACGGTATCTGTGCTAATTTCAATCTCTGGTTTTATGCAGCACCCCAACTCACCTTTCCCCTTAAGCAAGCATAAGTTGGTTTTCTACATTTGAGACCCTGTTCTGTTTTGTAATTCAGTTCTTGTGTAGCCAAGTTTACATTCCGTGTAATGGTGATATCTTATGATGTTTCTTTTTCTGTGTGACTTATTTCACTTAGAATCATCGTACCTGAATCCACTCATTATGCTGCTACGGGCCTGATGACATAGATTTCATTGCTGAGTGATATTGCATTGTACGTAAGTACCACAACTTCTTTATCCATTTTTCGCTTTCTGCGATATTGAATTTGTACCGTAAACGAGGTTCTTGTAAACAGAGCCGTCCCAAACTTTGGGGTGGCTGTGTCTTTTTGATTTTAATTTCCCTAAGCTATAGGACCATAAGTGGAAGTGCCCTAGGCTCTGTTGCTTTGTTTTTTAGATGTTTCAGGAAACCCCATACACTTCTCCAGAGTGGCTGTTGGCAATTTACATCCCGCCCATCAGCATAACAAGGCTCCCAGTTCTCCATGGCCTGTCCTGCCTTTCTGGATTTTACACTTTTTTCAGATGGCCCTTTTGACCGGGGGGCAGTGAGACTTCATTTTAGTGCAGATTTCCTTTGCAAGCTTGCTTGGTTGGCCAAAAAGGGCGTATGCGTTTTTTCCTGAATATATTCAGGAAAAAACGCATACGCCCTTTTTGGCCAAGTGCATCATTGTGGACGTTCTGCCTCTTTTCCTATGCTTTACATGCAATTCCAGTCTACCTCCTGAAATCGGTTTCCTGCATTTCTGCCCCGCTTTCAAGTCCTCTTGGCAGCCTTACTCCAATATATTTTTGGACGATAGCTGTCATTTATAACTCTGCAGGTTTGTGAATGACAGTGCCCCTGAGCTCCTTTCTTCAACTCGCTTTCTTGTGAGCTGGCCGCAACACAGCAGGATTGCTTCAGGCCCTAGTGTGGTTCCGGCATGGCACGCTGAGCCTTTGGTTAATTCCTCTTCCTGGTGGGAAATGAGAGTTAAATTTGCCCGTGCAGACACCTCCAGCTAGTCTCTCATTGGTTCTCCCTATTCCTGTTCATTTTCCGCAGAAATTGCAAACTGGGCCAAACAGGAGGTTAAAGGCACTGACTCTCCAAGTGGGGAGAGTGTTAGTAAAGCGTCTGGAATGTTGCACCCAAGTACCAAGGGACGAAAACTGAGACACCTTTGAACACGTTTCCTAATCACATGGTGGATCATACTCTGGGTTCCACATGCATGTTTTAGCTGAAGGAAGAATCCCATAAACCTGGAGAGTTGAGACCCATGGAATGGGTACCATGCAATATGATTTCAAAGGGTCTGCATTTGCTCACCGATCCTCACCAATCCTATCACTGCTGCATTTATTCCGCTGTACACACGCTTGATTCTCCTTCGGAGACATATAAATCCATAGGTTTTAAGATTCTTACTAGTCAGGTATATTCTTAGGCGTTTAATATGGGGTGTTGAGTCCACTTCGTTGAGCAAGGAGTAGCTCTTGTCTATTACATATTTGGCTTATGGAACGGTATCTGTGCTAATTTCAATCTCTGGTTTTATGCAGCACCCCAACTCACCTTTCCCCTTAAGCAAGCATAAGTTGGTTTTCTGCATTTGAGTCCCTGCTCTGTTTTGTAATTCAGTTCCTGTGTAGCCAAGTTTACATTCCGTGTAGTAGTGATATCTTATGATGTTTCTTTTTCTGTGTGACTTATTTCACTTAGAATCATCGTACCTGAATCCACTCATTATGCTGCTACGGGCCTGATGACATAGATTTCATTGCTGAGTGATATTGCATTGTACGTAAGTACCACAAATTCTTTATCCATTTTTCGCTTTCTGTGATATTGAACTTGTACCGTAAACGAGGTTCTTGTAAACAGAGCCGTCCCAAACTTTGGGGTGGCTGTGTCTTTTTGAATTTAATTTCCCTAAGCTATAGGACCATAAGTGGAAGTGTCCTAGGCTCTGTTGCTTTGTTTTTAAGATGTTTCAGGAAACACCATACACTTCTCCAGAGTGGCTGTTGGCAATTTACATCCCGCCCATCAGCATAACAAGGCTCCCAGTTCTCCATGGCCTGTCCTGCCTTTCTGGATTTTACACTTTTTTCAGATGGCCCTTTTGACCGGGGGGCAGTGAGACTTCATTGTAGTGCAGATTTCCTTTGCAAGCTTGCTTGGTTGGCCAAAAAGGGCGTATGCGTTTTTTCCTGAATATATTCAGGAAAAAACGCATACGCCCTTTTTGGCCAAGTGCATCATTGTGGACGTTCTGCCTCTTTTCCTATGCTTTACATGCAATTCCAGTCTACCTCCTGAAATCGGTTTCCTGCAATTCTGCCCCGCTTTCAAGTCCTCTTGGCAGCCTTACTTCAATATATTTTTGGACGATAGCTGTCATTTATAACTGTGCAGGTTTGTGAATGACAGTGCCCCTGAGCTCCTTTCTTCAACTCGCTTTCTTGTGAGCTGGCGGCAACACCGCAGGATTGCTTCAGGCCCTAGTGTGGTTCCGGTACGGCACACTGAACCTTTGGTTAATTCCATTTCCTGGTGGGAAATGAGAGTTAAATTTCCCTGTCCAGACACCTCCAGCTAGTCTCTCATTGGTTCTCCCTATTCCTGTTCATTTTCCGCAGAAATTGCAAACTGGGCCAAACAGGAGGTTAAAGGCACTGACTCTCCAAGTGGGGAGAGTGTTAGTAAAGCGTCTGGAATGTTGCACCCGATTATCTGGGGACGAAAACTGAGACACCTTTGAACACATTTCCCGATCACACGGTGGATCATACTCTGGGTTCCACATGCATGTTTTAGCTGAAGGAAGAATCCCTTAAACCTGGAGAGTTGAGACCCATGGAATGGGTACCATGCAATATGACTTCAAAGGGTCTGCATTTGCTCACCGATCTTCAACAATCCTATCACTGCTGCGATTATGCCGCTGTACACACGCTTGATTCTCCTTCGGAGACATATAAATCCATAGGTTTTAAGATTCTTACTAGTCAGATATATTCTTAGGCGTTTAATATGCGGTGTTGAGTCCACTTCATTGAGCAAGGAGTAGCTCTTCTCTATTACATATTTGGCTTATGGAACAGTATCTGTGCTAATTTCAATCTCTGGTTTTATGCAGCACCCCAACTCACCTTTCCTCTTAAGCAATCATAAGTTGGTTTTCTACATTTGAGACCCTGTTCTGTTTTGTAATTCAGTTCCTGTGTAGCCAAGTTTACATTCCGTGTAGTAGTGATATCTTATGATGTTTCTTTTTCTCTGTGACTTATTTCACTTAGAATCATCGTACCTGAATCCACTCATTATGCTGCTACGGGCCTGATGACATAGATTTCATTGCTGAGTGATATTGCATTGTACGTAAGTACCACAACTTCTTTATCCATTTTTCGCTTTCTGCGATATTGAACTTGTACCGTAAACGAGGTTCTTGTAAACAGAGGCGTCCCAAACTTTGGGGTGGCTGTGTCTTTTTGATTTTAATTTCCCTAAGCTATAGGACCATAAGTGGAAGTGCCCTAGGCTCTGTTGCTTTGTTTTGTAGATGTTTCAGGAAACACCATACACTTCTCCGGAGTGGCTGTTGGCAATTTACATCCCGCCCATCAGCATAACAAGGCTCCCAGTTCTCCATGGCCTGTCCTGCCTTTCTGGATTTTACACTTTTTTCAGATGGCCCTTTTGACAGGGGGGCAGTGAGACTTCATTGTAGTGCAGATTTCCTTTGCAAGCTTGCTTGGTTGGCCAAAAAGGGCGTATGCGTTTTTTCCTGAATATATTCAGGAAAAAACGCATACGCCCTTTTTGGCCAAGTGCATCATTGTGGACGTTCTGCCTCTTTTCCTATGCTTTACATGCAATTCCAGTCTACCTCCTGAAATCGGTTTCCTGCAATTCTGCACCACTTTCAAGTCCTCTTGGCAGCCTTACTTCAATATATTTTTGGACGATAGCTGTCATTTATAACTCTGCAGGTTTGTGAATGACAGTGCCCCTGAGCTCCTTTCTTCAACTCGCTTTCTTGTGAACTGGCCGCAACACCGCAAGATTGCTTCAGGCCCTAGTGTGGTTCCGGCACGGCATGCTGAGCCTTTGGTTAATTCCTCTTCCTGGTGGGAAATGAGAGTTAAATTTGCCCGTGCAGACACCTCCAGCTAGTCTCTCATTGGTTCTCCCTATTCCTGTTCATTTTCCGCAGAAATTGCAAACTGGGCCAAAGAGGAGGTTAAAGGCACTGACTCTCCAAGTGGGGAGAGTGTTAGTAAAGCGTCTGGAATGTTGCACCCGAGTACCAGGGGACGAAAACTGAGACACCTTTGAACACATTTCCCGATCACACGGTGGATCATACTCTGGGTTCCACATACATGTTTTAGCTGAAGGAAGAATCCCTTAAACCTGGAGAGTTGAGACCCATGGAATGGGTACCATGCAATGTGACTTCAAAGGGTCTGCATTTGCTCACCGATCCTCACCAATCCTATCACTGCTGCGTTTATGCCGCTGTACACACGCTTGATTCTCTTTCGGAGACATATAAATCCATAGGTTTTAAGATTCTTACTAGTCAGGTATATTCTTAGGCGTTTAATATGGGGTGTTGAGTCCACTTCGTTGAGCAAGGAGTAGCTCTTGTCTATTACATATTTGGCTTATGGAACAGTATCTGTGCTAATTTCAATCTCTGGTTTTATGCAGCACCCCAACTCACCTTTCCCCTTAAGCAAGCATAAGTTGGTTTTCTACATTTGAGACCCTGCTCTGTTTTGTAATTCAGTTCCTGTGTAGCCAAGTTTACATTCCGTGTAGTAGTGATATCTTATGATGTTTCTTTTTCTGTGTGACTTATTTCACATAGAATCATCGTACCTGAATCCACTCATTATGCTGCTACGGGCCTGATGACATAGATTTCATTGCTGAGTGATATTACATTTTACGTAAGTACCACAACTTCTTTATCCATTTTTCGCTTTCTGCGATATTGAACTTGTACTGTAAACGAGGTTCTTGTAAACAGCGCCGTCCCAAACTTTGGGGTGGCTGTGTCTTTTTGATTTTAATTTCCCTAAGATATAGGACCATAAGTGGAAGTGTCCTAGGCTCTGTTGCTTTGTTTTTAAGATGTTTCAGGAAACACCATACACTTCTCCAGAGTGGCTGTTGGCAATTTACATCCCGCCCATCAGCATAACAAGGTTCCCAGTTCTCCATGGCCTGTCCTGCCTTTCTGAATTTTACACTTTTTTCAGATGGCCCTTTTGACCGGGGGGCAGTGAGACTTCATTGTAGTGCAGATTTCCTTTGCAAGCTTGCTTGGTTGGCCAAAAAGGGCGTATGCGTTTTTTCCTGAATATATTCGGGAAAAAACGCATACGCCCTTTTTGGCCAAGTGCATCATTGTGGACGTTCTGCCTCTTTTCCTATGCTTTACATGCAATTCCAGTCTACCTCCTGAAATCGGTTTCCTGCAATTCTGCCCCGCTTTCAAGTCCTCTTGGCAGCCTTACTTCAATATATTTTTGGACGATAGCTGTCATTTATAACTCTGCAGGTTTGTGAATGACAGTGCCCCTGAGCTCCTTTCTTCAACTCGCTTTCTTGTGAGCTGGCCGCAACACCGCAGGATTGCTTCAGGCCCTAGTGTGGTTCCGGCACGGCACGCTGAGCCTTTGGTTAATTCCTCTTCCTGGTGGGAAATGAGAGTTAAATTTGCCCGTCCAGACACCTGCAGCTAGTCTCTCATTGGTTCTCCCTATTCCTGTTCATTTTCCGCAGGAATTGCAAACTGGGACAAACAGGAGGTTAAAGGCACTGACTCTCTAAGTGGGGAGAGTGTTAGTAAAGCGTCTGGAATGTTGCACCCGAGTACTGGGGGACGAAAACTGAGTCACATTTGAACACATTTCCTGATCACACGTGGATCATACTCTGGTTTCCACATGCATGTTTTAGCTGAAGGAAGAATCCCTTAAACCTGGAGAGTTGAGACCCATATAATGGGTACCATGCAATATGACTTCAAAGGGTCTGCATTTGCTCACCGATCTTCACCAATCCTATCACTGCTGTGTTTATGCCGCTGTACACATGCTTGATTCTCTTTCAGAGACATATAAATCCATAGGTTTTAAGATTCTTACTAGTCGGGTATATTTTTATTTGTTTAAAATGGGGTGTTGAGTCCACTTCGTTGAGCAAGGAGTAGCTCTTGTCTATTACATATTTGGCTTATGGAACGGTATCTGTGCTAATTTCAATCTCTGGTTTTATGCAGCACCCCAACTCACCTTTCCCCTTAAGCAAGCATAAGTTGGTTTTCTACATTTGAGACCCTGTTCTGTTTTGTAATTCAGTTCCTGTGTAGCCAAGTTTACATTCCGTGTAGTAGTGATATCTTATGATGTTTCTTTTTCTGTGTGACTTATTTCACTTAGAATCATCGTACCTGAATCCACTCATTATGCTGCTACGGGCCTGATGACATAGATTTCATTGCTGAGTGATATTGCATTGTACGTAAGTACCACAACTTCTTTATCCATTTTTCGCTTTCTGCGATATTGAACTTGTACCGTAAACGAGGTTCTTGTAAACAGAGGCGTCCCAAACTTTGGGGTGGCTGTGTCTTTTTGATTTTAATTTCCCTAAGCTATAGGACCATAAGTGGAAGTGCCCTAGGCTCTGTTGCTTTGTTATGTAGATGTTTCAGGAAACAGCATACACTTCTCCAGAGTGGCTGTTGGCAATTTACATCCCCCCAATCAGCATAACAAGGCTCCCAGTTCTCCATGGCCTGTCCTGCCTTTCTGGATTTTACACATTTTTCAGATGGCCCTTTTGACTGGGGGGCAGTGAGACTTCATTGTAGTGCAGATTTCCTTTGCCAGCTTGCTTGGTTGGCCAAAAAGGGCGTATGCGTTTTTTCTTGAATATATTCAGGAAAAAACGCATACGCCCTTTTTGGCCAAGTGCATCATTGTGGACGTTCTGCCTCTTTTCCTATGCTTTACATGCAATTCCAGTCTACCTCCTGAAATCGGTTTCCTGCAATTCTGCCCCGCTTTCAAGTCCTCTTGGCAGCCTTACTTCAATATATTTTTGGACGATAGCTGTCATTTATAACTCTGCAGGTTTGTGAATGACAGTGCCCCTGAGCTCGTTTCTTCAACTCGCTTTCTTGTGAGCTGGCCGCAACACAGCAGGATTGCTTCAGGCCCTAGTGTGGTTCCGGCATGGCACGCTGAGCCTTTGGTTAATTCCTCTTCCTGGTGGGAAATGAGAGTTAAATTTGACGTCCAGACACCTCCAGCTAGTCTCTCATTGGTTCTCCCTATTCCTGTTCATTTTCCGCAGAAATTGCAAACTGGGCCAAACAGGAGTTTAAAGGCACTGACTCTCCAAGAGGGGAGAGTGTTAGTAAAGCGTCTGGAATGTTGCATCCGAGTACCAGGGGACGAAAACTGAGACACCTTTGAACACGTTTCCCAATCACATGGTGGATCATAATCTGGGTTCCACATGCATGTTTTAGCTGAGGGATGAATCCCTTAAACCTGGAGAGTTGAGACCCATATAATGGGTACCATGCAATATGACTTCAAAGGGTCTGCATTTGCTCACCGATCCTCACCAATCCTATCACTGCTGCGTTTATGCCGCTGTACACACGCATGATTCTCCTTCGGAGACATATAAATCCATAGGTTTTAAGATTCTTACTAGCAGATATATTCTTAGGCGTTTAATATGTGGTATTGAGTCCACTTCGTTGAGCAAGGAGTAGCTCTTGCCTATTACATATTTGGCTTATGGAACGGTATCTGTGCTAATTTCAATCTCTGGTTTTATGCAGCACCCCAACTCACCTTTCCCCTTAAGCAAGCATAAGTTGGTTTTCTACATTTGAGTCCCTGTTCTGTTTTGTAATTCAGTTCCTGTGTAGCCAAGATTACATTCCGTGTAGTAGTGATATCTTATGATGTTTCTTTTTCTGTGTGACTTATTTCACTTAGAATCATTGTACCTGAATCCACTCGTCATGCTGCTACGGGCCTGATGACATAGATTTCATTGCTGAGGGATATTGCATTGTACGTAAGTACCACAACTTCTTTATCCATTTTTCGCTTTCTGCGATATTGAACTTGTACCGTAAACGAGGTTCTTGTAAACAGAGCCGTCCCAAACTTTGGGGTGGCTGTGTCTTTTTGATTTTAATTTCCCTAAGCTATAGGACCATAAGTGGAAGTGCCCTAGGCTCTGTTGCTTTGTTTTGTAGGTGTTTCAGGAAACACCATACACTTCTCCAGAGTGGCTGTTGTCAATTTACATCCCGCCCATCAGCATAACAAGGCTCCCAGTTCTCCATGGCCTGTCCTGCCTTTCTGGATTTTACATTTTTTACAGATGGCCCTTTTGACCGGGGGGCAGTGAGACTTCATTGTAGTGCAGATTTCCTTTGCAAGCTTGCTTGGTTGGCCAAAAAGGGCGTATGCGTTTTTTCCTGAATATATTCAGGAAAAAACGCATACGCCCTTTTTGGCCAAGTGCATCATTGTGGACGTTCTGCCTCTTTTCCTATGCTTTACATGCAATTCCAGTCTACCTCCTGAAATCGGTTTCCTGCAATTCTGCCCCGCTTTCAAGTCCTCTTGGCAGCCTTACTTCAATATATTTTTGGACGATAGCTGTCATTTATAACTGTGCAGGTTTGTGAATGACAGTGCCCCTGAGCTCCTTTCTTCAACTCGCTTTCTTGTGAGCTGGCCGCAACACCGCAGGATTGTTTCAGGCCCTAGTGTGGTTCCGGCATGGCACGCTGAGCCTTTGGTTAATTCCTCTTCCTGGTGGGAAATGAGAGTTAAATTTGCCCGTCCAGACACCTCCAGCTAGTCTCTCATTGGTTCTCCCTATTCCTGTTCATTTTCCGCAGAAATTGCAAACTGGGACAAACAGGAGGTTAAAGGCACTGACTCTCCAAGTGGGGAGAGTGTTAGTAAAGCGTCTGGAATGTTGCACCCGAGTACCGGGGAACGAAAACTGAGTCACATTTGAACACGTTTCCTGATCACACGTGGATCATACTCTGGGTTCCACATGCATGTTTTAGCTGAAGGAAGAATCCCTTAAACCTGGAGAGTTGAGACCCATATAATGGGTACCATGCAATATGACTTCAAAGGGTCTGCATTTGCTCACCGATCTTCACAAATCCTATCACTGCTTCGTTTATGCCGCTGTACACACGCTTGATTCTCTTTCAGAAACATATAAATCCATAGGTTTTAAGATTCTTACTAGTCGTGTATATTTTTAGGCGTTTAAAATGGGGTGTTGAGTCCACTTCGTTGAGCAAGGAGTAGCTCTTGTCTATTACATATTTGGCTTATGGAACGGTATCTGTGCTAATTTCAATCTCTGGTTTTATGCAGCACCCCAACTCACCTTTCCCCTTAAGCAAGCATAAGTTGATTTTCTACATTTGAGACCCTGTTCTGTTTTGTAATTCAGTTCCTGTGTAGCCAAGTTTACATTCCGTGTAGTAGTGATATCTTATGATGTTTCTTTTTCTGTGTGACTTATTTCAATTAGAATCATCGTACCTGAATCCACTCATTATGCTGCTACGGGCCTGATGACATAGATTTCATTGCTGAGTGATATTGCATTGTACGTAAGTACCACAACTTCTTTATCCATTTTTCGCTTTCTGCGATATTGAACTTGTACCGTAAACGAGGTTCTTGTAAACAGAGGCGTCCCAAACTTTGGGGTGGCTGTGTCTTTTTGATTTTAATTTCCCTAAGCTATAGAACCATAAGCGGAAGTGCCCTAGGCTCTGTTGCTTTGTTTTTTAGATGTTTCAGGAAACACCATACACTTCTCCAGAGTGGCTGTTGGCAATTTACATCCCGCCCATCAGCATAACAAGGCTCCCAGTTCTCCATGGCCTGTCCTGCCTTTATGGATTTTACACTTTTTTCAGATGGCCCTTTTGACCGGGGGGCAGTGAGACTTCATTGTAGTGCAGATTTCCTTTGCAAGCTTGCTTGGTTGGCCAAAAAGGGCGTATGCGTTTTTTCCTGAATATATTCAGGAAAAAACGCATACGCCCTTTTTGGCCAAGTGCATCATTGTGGACGTTCTGCCTCTTTTCCTATGCTTTACATGCAATTCCAGTCTACCTCCTGAAATCGGATTCCTACAATTCTGCACCGCTTTCAAGTCCTCTTGGCAGCCTTACTTCAATATATTTTTGGACGATAGCTGTCATTTATAACTCTGCAGGTTTGTGAATGACAGTGCCCCTGAGCTCCTTTCTTCAACTCGCTTTCTTGTGAGCTGGCCGCAACACCGCAGGATTTCTTCAGGCCCTAGTGTGGTTCTGGCACGGCACGCTGAGCCTTTGGTTAATTCCTCTTCCTGGTGGGAAATGAGAGTTAACTTTGCCGGTCCAGATACCTCCAGCTAGTCTCTCATTGGTTCTCCCTATTCCTGTTCATTTTCCGCAGAAATTGCAAACTGGGACAAACAGGAGGTTAAAGGCACTGACTCTCCAAGTGGTGAGAGTGTTAGTAAAGCGTCTGGAATGTTGCACCCGAGTACCTGGGGACAAAAACTGAGACACATTTGAACACGTTTCCCGATCACACGGTGGATCATACTCTGGGTTCCACATGCATGTTTTAGCTGAAGGAAGAATCCCTTAAACCTGGAGAGTTGAGACCCATATAATGGGTACCATGCAATATGACTTCAAAGGGTCTGCATTTGCTCACCGATCCTCACCAATCCTATCACTGCTGCGTTTATGCCGCTGTACACACGCATGATTCTCCTTCGGAGACATATAAATCCATAGGTTTTAAGATTCTTACTAGCAGATATATTCTTAGGCGTTTAATATGTGGTATTGAGTCCACTTCGTTGAGCAAGGAGTAGCTCTTGCCTATTACATATTTGGCTTATGGAACGGTATCTGTGCTAATTTCAATCTCTGGTTTTATGCAGCACCCCAACTCACCTTTCCCCTTAAGCAAGCATAAGTTGGTTTTCTACATTTGAGTCCCTGTTCTGTTTTGTAATTCAGTTCCTGTGTAGCCAAGATTACATTCCGTGTAGTAGTGATATCTTATGATGTTTCTTTTTCTGTGTGACTTATTTCACTTAGAATCATCGTACCTGAATCCACTCGTCATGCTGCTACGGGCCTGATGACATAGATTTCATTGCTGAGGGATATTGCATTGTACGTAAGTACCACAACTTCTTTATCCATTTTTCGCTTTCTGCGATATTGAACTTGTACCGTAAACGAGGTTCTTGTAAACAGAGCCGTCCCAAACTTTGGGGTGGCTGTGTCTTTTTGATTTTAATTTCCCTAAGCTATAGGACCATAAGTGGAAGTGCCCTAGGCTCTGTTGCTTTGTTTTGTAGGTGTTTCAGGAAACACCATACACTTCTCCAGAGTGGCTGTTGTCAATTTACATCCCGCCCATCAGCATAACAAGGCTCCCAGTTCTCCATGGCCTGTCCTGCCTTTCTGGATTTTACATTTTTTACAGATGGCCCTTTTGACCGGGGGGCAGTGAGACTTCATTGTAGTGCAGATTTCCTTTGCAAGCTTGCTTGGTTGGCCAAAAAGGGCGTATGCGTTTTTTCCTGAATATATTCAGGAAAAAACGCATACGCCCTTTTTGGCCAAGTGCATCATTGTGGACGTTCTGCCTCTTTTCCTATGCTTTACATGCAATTCCAGTCTACCTCCTGAAATCGGTTTCCTGCAATTCTGCCCCGCTTTCAAGTCCTCTTGGCAGCCTTACTTCAATATATTTTTGGACGATAGCTGTCATTTATAACTGTGCAGGTTTGTGAATGACAGTGCCCCTGAGCTCCTTTCTTCAACTCGCTTTCTTGTGAGCTGGCCGCAACACCGCAGGATTGTTTCAGGCCCTAGTGTGGTTCCGGCATGGCACGCTGAGCCTTTGGTTAATTCCTCTTCCTGGTGGGAAATGAGAGTTAAATTTGCCCGTGCAGACACCTCCAGCTAGTCTCTCATTGGTTCTCCCTATTCCTGTTCATTTTCCGCAGAAATTGCAAACTGGGCCAAACAGGAGGTTAAAGGCACTGACTCTCCAAGTGGGGAGAGTGTTAGTAAAGCGTCTGGAATGTTGAACCCGAGTACCAGGGGACGAAAACTGAGACACCTTTGAACACGTTTCCCAATCACATGGTGGGTCATACTCTGGGTTCCACATGCATGTTTTAGCTGAAGGAAGAATCCCATAAACCTGGAGAGTTGAGACCCATGGAATGGGTACCATGCAATATGATTTCAAAGGGTCTGCATTTGCTCACCGATCCTCACCAATCCTATCACTGCTGCGTTTATGCCGCTGTACACACACTTGATTCTCTTTCGGAGACATATAAATCCATAGGTTTTAAGATTCTTACTAGTCAGGTATATTCTTAGGCGTTTAATATGGGGTGTTGAGTCCACTTCGTTGAGCAAGGAGTAGCTCTTGTCTATTACATATTTGGCTTATGGAACGGTATCTGTGCTAATTTCAATCTCTGGTTTTATGCAGCAACCCAACTCACCTTTCCCCTTAAGCAAGCATAAGTTGGTTTTCTACATTTGAGACCCTGCTGTGTTTTGTAATTCAGTTCCTTTGTAGCCAAGTTTACATTCCGTGTAGTAGTGATATCTTATGATGTTTCTTTTTCTGTGTGACTTATTTCACTTAGAATCATCGTACCTGAATCCACTCATTATGCTGCTACGGGCCTGATGACATAGATTTCATTGCTGAGTGATATTGCATTGTACGTAAGTACCACAACTTCTTTATCCATTTTTCGCTTTCTGCGATATTGAACTTGTACTGTAAAGGAGGTTCTTGTAAACAGAGCCGTCCCAAACTTTGGGGTGGCTGTGTCTTTTTGATTTTAATTTCCCTAAGCTATAGGACCGTAAGTGGAAGTGCCCTAGGCTCTGTTGCTTTGTTTTGTAGATGTTTCAGGAAACGCCATACACTTCTCCAGAGTGGCTGTTGGCAATTTACATCCCGCCCATCAGCATAACAAGGCTCCCAGTTCTCCATGGCCTGTCCTGCCTTTCTGGATTTTACACTTTTTTCAGATGGCCCTTTTGACCGGGGGGCAGTGAGACTTCATTGTAGTGCAGATTTCCTTTGCAAGCTTGCTTGGTTGGCCAAAAAGGGCGTATGCGTTTTTTCCTGAATATATTCAGGAAAAAACGCATACGCCCTTTTTGGCCAAGTGCATCATTGTGGACGTTCTGCCTCTTTTCCTATGCTTTACATGCAATTCCAGTCTACCTCCTGAAATCGGTTTCCTGCAATTCTGCCCCGCTTTCAAGTCCTCTTGGCAGCCTTACTTCAATATATTTTTGGACGATAGCTGTCATTTATAACTGTGCAGGTTTGTGAATGACAGTGCCCCTGAGCTCCTTTCTTCAACTCGCTTTCTTGTGAGCTGGCCGCAACACCGCAGGATTGTTTCAGGCCCTAGTGTGGTTCCGGCATGGCACGCTGAGCCTTTGGTTAATTCCTCTTCCTGGTGGGAAATGAGAGTTAAATTTGCCCGTGCAGACACCTCCAGCTAGTCTCTCATTGGTTCTCCCTATTCCTGTTCATTTTCCGCAGAAATTGCAAACTGGGCCAAACAGGAGGTTAAAGGCACTGACTCTCCAAGTGGGGAGAGTGTTAGTAAAGCGTCTGGAATGTTGAACCCGAGTACCAGGGGACGAAAACTGAGACACCTTTGAACACGTTTCCCAATCACATGGTGGGTCATACTCTGGGTTCCACATGCATGTTTTAGCTGAAGGAAGAATCCCTTAAAACTGGAGAGTTGAGACCCATGGAATGGGTACCATGCAATATGACTTCAAAGTGTCTGCATTTGCTCACCGATCCTCACCAATCCTATCACTGCTGCGTTTATGCCGCTGTACACACACTTGATTCTCTTTCGGAGACATATAAATCCATAGGTTTTAAGATTCTTACTAGTCAGGTATATTCTTAGGCGTTTAATATGGGGTGTTGAGTCCACTTCGTTGAGCAAGGAGTAGCTCTTGTCTATTACATATTTGGCTTATGGAACGGTATCTGTGCTAATTTCAATCTCTGGTTTTATGCAGCAACCCAACTCACCTTTCCCCTTAAGCAAGCATAAGTTGGTTTTCTACATTTGAGACCCTGCTGTGTTTTGTAATTCAGTTCCTTTGTAGCCAAGTTTACATTCCGTGTAGTAGTGATATCTTATGATGTTTCTTTTTCTGTGTGACTTATTTCACTTAGAATCATCGTACCTGAATCCACTCATTATGCTGCTACGGGCCTGATGACATAGATTTCATTGCTGAGTGATATTGCATTGTACGTAAGTACCACAACTTCTTTATCCATTTTTCGCTTTCTGCGATATTGAACTTGTACTGTAAAGGAGGTTCTTGTAAACAGAGCCGTCCCAAACTTTGGGGTGGCTGTGTCTTTTTGATTTTAATTTCCCTAAGCTATAGGACCATAAGTGGAAGTGCCCTAGGCTCTGTTGCTTTGTTTTGTAGATGTTTCAGGAAACGCCATACACTTCTCCAGAGTGGCTGTTGGCAATTTACATCCCGCCCATCAGCATAACAAGGCTCCCAGTTCTCCATGGCCTGTCCTGCCTTTCTGGATTTTACACTTTTTTCAGATGGCCCTTTTGACCGGGGGGCAGTGAGACTTCATTGTAGTGCAGATTTCCTTTGCAAGCTTGCTTGGTTGGCCAAAAAGTGCGTATGCGTTTTTTCCTGAATATATTCAGGAAAAAACGCATACGCCCTTTTTGGCCAAGTGCATCATTGTGGACGTTCTGCCTCTTTTCCTATGCTTTACATGCAATTCCAGTCTACCTCCTGAAATCGGTTTCCTGCAGTTCTGCCCCGCTTTCAAGTCCTCTTGGCAGCCTTACTTCAATATATTTTTGGACGATAGCTGTCATTTATAACTCTGCAGGTTTGTGAATGACAGTGCCCCTGAGCTCCTTTCTTCAACTCGCTTTCTTGTGAGCTGACCACAACACCGCAGGATTGCTTCAGGCCCTAGTGTGGTTCCGGCACGGCACGCTGAGCCTTTGGTTAATTCCTCTTCCTGGTGGGAAATGAGAGTTAAATTTGCCCGTCCAGACACCTCCAGCTAGTCTCTCATTAGTTCTCCCTATTCCTGTTCATTTTCCGCAGAAATTGCAAACTGGGCCAAACAGGAGGTTAAAGGCACTGACTCTCCAAGTGGGGAGAGTGTTAGTAAAGCGTCTGGAATGTTGCACCCGAGTACCAGGGGACGAAAACTGAGACACCTTTGAACACGTTTCCCAATCACATGGTGGATCATACTCTGGGTTCCACATGCATGTTTTAGCTGAAGGAAGAATCCCTTAAAACTGGAGAGTTGAGACCCATGGAATGGGTACCATGCAATATGACTTCAAAGTGTCTGCATTTGCTCACCGATCCTCACCAATCCTATCACTGCTGCGTTTATGCCGCTGTACACACGCTTGATTCTCTTTCGGAGACATATAAATCCATAGGTTTTAAATTCTTACTAGTCAGGTATATTTTTACGCGTTTAATATGGGGTGTTGAGTCCACTTCGTTGAGCAAGGAGTAGCTCTTGTCTATTACATATTTGGCTTATGGAACGGTATCTGTGCTAATTTCAATCTCTGGTTTTATGCAGCACCCCAACTCACCTTTCCCCTTAAGCAAGCATAAGTTGGTTTTCTACATTTGAGACCCTGCTCTGTTTTGTAATTCAGTTCCTGTGTAGCCAAGTTTACATTCCGTGTAGTAGTGATATCTTATGATGTTTCTTTTTCTGTGTGACTTATTTCACTTAGAATCATCGTACCTGAATCCACTCATTATGCTGCTACGGGCCTGATGACATAGATTTCATTGCTGAGTGATATTGCATTGTACGTAAGTACCACAGCTTCTTTATCAATTTTTCGCTTTCTGCGATATTGAACTTGTACCGTAAACGAGGTTCTTGTAAACAGAGCCGTCCCAAACTTTGGGGTGGCTGTGTCTTTTTGATTTTAATTTCCCTAAGCTATAGGACCATAAGTGGAAGTGCCCTAGGCTCTGTTGCTTTGTTTTGTAGATGTTTCAAGAAACACCATACACTTCTCCAGAGTGGCTGTTGACAATTTACATCCCGCCCATCAGCATAACAAGGCTCCCAGTTCTCCATGGCCTGTCCTGCCTTTCTGGATTTTACATTTTTTACAGATGGCCCTTTTGACCGGGGGGCAGTGAGACTTCATTGTAGTGCAGATTTCCTTTGCAAGCTTGCTTGGTTGCCCAAAAAGGGCGTATGCGTTTTTTCCTGAATATATTCAGGAAAAAACGCATACGCACTTTTTGGCCAAGTGCATCATTGTGGACGTTCTGCCTCTTTTCCTATGCTTTACATGCAATTCCAGTCTACCTCCTGAAATCGGTTTCCTGCCATTCTGCCCCGCTTTCAAGTCCTCTTGGCAGCCTTACTTCAATATATTTTTGGACGATAGCTGTCATTTATAACTCTGCAGGTTTGTGAATGACAGTGCCCCTGAGCTCCTTTCTTCAACTCGCTTTCTTGTGAGCTGGCCGCAACACCGCACGATTGCTTCAGGCCCTAGTGTGGTTCCGGCATGGCACGCTGAGCCTTTGGTTAATTCCTCTTCCTGGTGGGAAATGAGAGTTAAATTTGACGTCCAGACACCTCCAGCTAGTCTCTCATTGGTTCTCCCTATTCCTGTTCATTTTCCGCAGAAATTGCAAACTGGGCCAAACAGGAGGTTAAAGGCACTGACTCTCCAAGAGGGGAGAGTGTTAGTAAAGCGTCTGGAATGTTGCATCCGAGTACCAGGGGACGAAAACTGAGACACCTTTGAACACGTTTCCCAATCACATGGTGGATCATAGTCTGGGTTCCACATGCATGTTTTAGCTGAGGGATGAATCCCTTAAACCTGGAGATTTGAGACCCATGGAATGGGTACCATGCAATATGACTTCAAAGTTTCTGCATTTGCTCACCGATCCTCACCAATCCTATCACTGCTGCGTTTATGGCGCTGTACACACGCTTGATTCTCTTTCGGAGACATATAAATCCATAGGTTTTAAGATTCTTACTAGTCAGGTATATTCTTAGGCGTTTAATATGGGGTGTTGAGTCCACATCGTTGAGCAAGGAGTAGCTCTTGTCTATTACATATTTGGCTTATGGAACGGTATCTGTGCTAATTTCAATCTCTGGTTTTATGCAGCACCCCAACTCACCTTTCACCTTAAGCAAGCATAAGTTGGTTTTCTACATTTGAGATCCTGTTTTGTTTTGTAATTCAGTTCCTGTGTAGCCAAGTTTACATTCCATGTAGTAGTGATATCTTATGATGTTTCTTTTTCTGTGTGACTTATTTCACTTAGAATCATCGTACCTGAATCCACTCATTATGCTGCTATGGGCCTGATCTCATAGATTTCATTGCTGAGTGATATTGCATTGTACGTAAGTACCACAACTTCTTTATCCATTTTTAGCTTTCTGTGATATTGAACTTGTACCGTAAACGAGGTTCTTGTAAACAGAGCCGTCCCAAACTTTGGGGTGGCTGTGTCTTTTTGATTTTAATTTCCCTAAGCTATAGGACCGTAAGTGGAAGTGCCCTAGGCTCTGTTGCTTTGTTTTGTAGATGTTTCAGGAAACACCATACACTTCTCCAGAGTGGCTGTTGGCAATTTACATCCCGCCCATCAGCATAACAAGGCTCCCAGTTCTCCATGGCCTGTCCTGCCTTTCTGGATTTTACACTTTTTTCAGATGGCCCTTTTGACCGGGGGGCAGTGAGACTTCATTGTAGTGCAGATTTCCTTTGCAAGATTGCTTGGTTGGCCAAAAAGGGCGTATGCGTTTTTTCCTGAATATATTCAGGAAAAAACGCATACGCCCTTTTTGGCCAAGTGCATCATTGTGGACGTTCTGCCTCTTTTCCTATGCTTTACATGCAATTCCAGTCTACCTCCTGTAATCGGTTTCCTGCAATTCTGCACCGCTTTCAAGTCCTCTTGGCAGCCTTACTTCAATATATTTTTGGACGATAGCTGTCATTGATAACTCTGCAAGTTTGTGAATGACAGTGCCCCTGAGCTACTTTCTTCAACTCGCTTTCTTGTGAGCTGGCCGCAACACCGCACGATTGCTTCAGGCCCTAGTGTGGTTCCGGCACGGCACGCTGAGCCTTTGGTTAATTCCTCTTCCTGGTGGGAAATGAGAGTTAAATTTGCCCGTCCAGACACCTCCAGCTAGTCTCTCATTAGTTCTCCCTATTCCTGTTCATTTTCCGCAGAAATTGCAAACTGGGCCAAACAGGAGGTTAAAGGCACTGACTCTCCAAGTGGGGAGAGTGTTAGTAAAGCGTCTGGAATGTTGCACCCGAGTACCAGGGGACGAAAACTGAGACACCTTTGAACACGTTTCCCAATCACATGGTGGATCATACTCTGGGTTCCACATGCATGTTTTAGCTGAAGGAAGAATCCCTTAAAACTGGAGAGTTGAGACCCATGGAATGGGTACCATGCAATATGACTTCAAAGTGTCTGCATTTGCTCACCGATCCTCACCAATCCTATCACTGCTGCGTTTATGCCGCTGTACACACGCTTGATTCTCTTTCGGAGACATATAAATCCATAGGTTTTAAGATTCTTACTAGTCAGGTATATTTTTAGGCGTTTAATATGGGGTGTTGAGTCCACTTCGTTGAGCAAGGAGTAGCTCTTGTCTATTACATATTTGGCTTATGGAGCGGTATCTGTGCTAATTTCAATCTCTGGTTTTATGCAGCACCCCAACTCACCTTTCCCCTTAAGCAAGCATAAGTTGGTTTTCTACATTTGAGACCCTGCTCTGTTTTGTAATTCAGTTCCTGTGTAGCCAAGTTTACATTCCGTGTAGTAGTGATATCTTATGATGTTTCTTTTTCTGTGTGACTTATTTCACTTAGAATCATCGTACCTGAATCCACTCATTATGCTGCTACGGGCCTGATGACATAGATTTCATTGCTGAGTGATATTGCATTGTACGTAAGTACCACAGCTTCTTTATCAATTTTTCGCTTTCTGCGATATTGAACTTGTACCGTAAACGAGGTTCTTGTAAACAGAGCCGTCCCAAACTTTGGGGTGGCTGTGTCTTTTTGATTTTAATTTCCCTAAGCTATAGGACCATAAGTGGAAGTGCCCTAGGCTCTGTTGCTTTGTTTTGTAGATGTTTCAGGAAACACCATACACTTCTCCAGAGTGGCTGTTGACAATTTACATCCCGCCCATCAGCATAACAAGGCTCCCAGTTCTCCATGGCCTGTCCTGCCTTTATGGATTTTACATTTTTTTCAGATGGCCCTTTTGACCGGGGGGCAGTGAGACTTCATTGTAGTGCAGATTTCCTTTGCAAGCTTGCTTGGTTGGCCAAAAAGGGCGTATGCGTTTTTTCCTGAATATATTCAGGAAAAAACGCATACGCACTTTTTGGCCAAGTGCATCATTGTGGACGTTCTGCCTCTTTTCCTATGCTTTACATGCAATTCCAGTCTACCTCCTGAAATCGGTTTCCTGCCATTCTGCCCCGCTTTCAAGTCCTCTTGGCAGCCTTACTTCAATATATTTTTGGACGATAGCTGTCATTTATAACTCTGCAGGTTTGTGAATGACAGTGCCCCTGAGCTCCTTTCTTCAACTCGCTTTCTTGTGAGCTGGCCGCAACACCGCAGGATTGTTTCAGGCCCTAGTGTGGTTCCGGCATGGCACGCTGAGCCTTTGGTTAATTCCTCTTCCTGGTGGGAAATGAGAGTTAAATTTGCCCGTGCAGACACCTCCAGCTAGTCTCTCATTGGTTCTCCCTATTCCTGTTCAATTTCCGCAGAAATTGCAAACTGGGACAAACAGGAGGTTAAAGGCACTGACTCTCCAAGTGGGGAGAGTGTTAGTAAAGCGTCTGGAATGTTGCACCCGAGTACCAGGGGACGAAAACTGAGACACCTTTGAACACGTTTCCCGATCACACGGTGGATCATACTCTGGGTTCCACATGCATGTTTTAGCTGAAGGAAGAATCCCTTAAACCTGGAGAGTTGAGACCCTTGGAATGGGTACCATGCAATATGACTTCAAAGGGTCTGCATTTGCTCACCGATCCTCACCAATCCTATCACTGCTGTGTTTATGCCACTGTACACACGCTTGATTCTCCTTCGGAGACATATAAATCCATAGGTTTTAAGATTCTTACTAGTCAGGTATATTCTTAGGCGTTTAATAAGGGGTGTTGAGTCCACTTCGTTGAGCAAGGAGTAGCTCTTGTCTATTACATATTTGGCTTATGGAACGGTATCTGTGCTAATTTCAATCTCTGGTTTTATGCAGCACCCCAACTCACCTTTCCCCTTAAGCAAGCATAAGTTGATTTTCTACATTTGAGACCCTGTTCTGTTTTGTAATTCAGTTCCTGTGTATCCAAGTTTACATTCCGTGTAGTAGTGATATCTTATGATGTTTCTTTTTCTGTGTGACTTATTTCACTTAGAATCATCGTACCTGAATCCACTCATTATGCTGCTACGGGCCTGATGACATAGATTTCATTGCTGAGTGATATTGCATTGTACGTAAGTACCACAACTTCTTTATCCATTTTTCGCTTTCTGCGATATTGAACTTGAACCGTAAACGAGGTTCTTGTAAACAGAGCCATCCCAAACTTTGGGGTGGCTGTGTCTTTTTGATTTTAATTTCCCTAAGCTATAGGACCATAAGTGGAAGTGCCCTAGGCTCTGTTGCTTTGTTTTGTAGATGTTTCAGGAAACACGATACACTTCTCCAGAGTGGCTGTTGGCAATTTACATCCCGCCCATCAGCATAACAAGGCTCCCAGTTCTCCATGGCCTGTCCTGCCTTTCTGGATTTTACACTTTTTTCAGATGGCCCTTTTGACCAGGGGGCCGTGAGACTGCATTGTAGTCCAGATTTCCTTTGCAAGCTTGCTTGGTTGGCCAAAAAGTGCGTATGCGTTTTTTCGTGAATATATTCAGGAAAAAACGCATACGCCCTTTTTGGCCAAGTGCATCATTGTGGACGTTCTGCCTCTTTTCCTATGCTTTACATGCAATTCCAGTCTACCTCCTGAAATCGGTTTCCTGCAATTCTGCCCCGCTTTCAAGTCCTCTTGGCAGCCTTACTTCAATATATTTTTGGACGATAGCTGTAATTTATAACTCTGCAGGTTTGTGAATGACAGTGCCCCTGAGCTCCTTTCTTCAACTCGCTTTCTTGTGAGCTGGCCGCGACACCGCACGATTGCTTCAGGCCCTAGTGTGGTTCCGGCATGGCACGCTGAGCCTTTGGTTAATTCCTCTTCCTGGTGGGAAATGAGAGTTAAATTTGCCCGTGCAGACACCTCCAGCTAGTCTCTCATTGGTTCTCCCTATTCCTGTTCATTTTCCGCAGAAATTGCAAACTGGGCCAAACAGGAGGTTAAAGGCACTGACTCTCCAAGTGGGGAGAGTGTTAGTAAAGCGTCTGGAATGTTGCACCCGAGTACCGGGGGACGAAAACTGAGTCACATTTGAACACGTTTCCTGATCACACGTGGATCATACTCTGGGTTCCACATGCATGTTTTAGCTGAAGGAAGAATCCTTTAAACCTGGAGAGTTGAGACCCATGGAATGGGTACCATGCAATATGACTTCAAAGGGTCTGCATTTGCTCACCGATCCTCACCAATCCTATCACTGCTGCGTTTATGCCGCTGTACACACGCTTGATTCTCTTTCGGAGACATATAAATCCATAGGTTTTAAGATTCTTACTAGTCAGGTATATTCTTAGGCGTTTAATATGGGGTGTTGAGTCCCCTTCGTTGAGCAAGGAGTAGCTCTTGTCTATTACATATTTGGCTTATGGAACGGTATCTGTTCTAATTTCAATCTCTGGTTTTATGCAGCACCCCAACTCACCTTTCCCCTTAAGGAAGCATAAGTTGGTTTTCTACATTTGAGACCCTGCTCTGTTTTGTAATTCAGTTCATGTGTAGCCAAGTTTACATTCCGTGTAGTATTGATATCTTATGATGTTCCTTTTTCTGTGTGACTTATTTCACTTAGAATCATCGTACCTGAATCCACTCATTATGCTGCTACGGGCCTGATGACATAGATTTCATTGCTGAGTGATATTGCATTGTACGTAAGTACCACAACTACTTTATCCATTTTTCGCTTTCTACGATATTGAACTTGTACCGTAAATGAGGTTCTTGTAAACAGAGCCGTCCCAAACTTTGGGGTGGCTGTGTCTTTTAGATTTTAATTTCCCTAAGCTATAGGACCATAAGTGGAAGTGCCCTAGGCTCTGTTGCTTTGTTTTTTAGATGTTTCAGGAAACACCATACACTTCTCCAGAGTGGCTGTTGGCAATTTACATCCCGCCCATCAGCATAACAAGGCTCCCAGTTCTCCATGGCCTGTCCTGCATTTCTGGATTTTACATTTTTTTTCAGATGGCCCTTTTGACCGGGGGGCAGTGAGACTTCATTGTAGTGCAGATTTCCTTTGCAAGCTTGCTTGGTTGGCCAAAAAGGGCGTATGCGTTTTTTCCTGAATATATTCAGGAAAAAACGCATACGCACTTTTTGGCCAAGTGCATCATTGTGGACGTTCTGCCTCTTTTCCTATGCTTTACATGCAATTCCAGTCTACCTCCTGAAATCGGTTTCCTGCCATTCTGCCCCGCTTTCAAGTCCTCTTGGCAGCCTTACTTCAATATATTTTTGGACGATAGCTGTCATTTATAACTCTGCAGGTTTGTGAATGACAGTGACCCTGAGCTCCTTTCTTCAACTCGCTTTCTTGTGAGCTGGCCGCAACACCGCAGGATTGTTTCAGGCCCTAGTGTGGTTTCGGCATGGCACGCTGAGCCTTTGGTTAATTCCTCTTCCTGGTGGGAAATGAGAGTTAAATTTGCCCGTCCAGACACCTCCAGCTAGTCTCTCATTGGTTCTCCCTATTCCTGTTCATTTTCCGCAGAAATTGCAAACTGGGCCAAACAGGAGGTTAAAGGCACTGACTCTCCAAGTGGGGAGAGTGTTAGTAAAGCGTCTGGAATGTTGCACCCTAGTACCAGGGGACGAAAACTGAGACACCTTTGAACACGTTTCCCGATCACACGGTGGGTCATACTCTGGGTTCCACATGCATGTTTTAGCTGAAGGAAGAATCCCTTAAACCTGGAGAGTTGAGACCCATGTAATGGGTACCATGCAATATGACTTCAAACGGTCTGCATTTGCTCACCGATCCTCACCAATCCTATCACTGCTGTGTTTATGCCACTGTACACACGCTTGATTCTCCTTCGGAGACATATAAATCCATAGGTTTTAAGATTCTTACTAGTCAGGTATATTCTTAGGCGTTTAATATGGGGTGTTGAGTCCACTTCGTTGAGCAAGGAGTAGCTCTTGTCTATTACATATTTGGCTTATGGAACGATATCTGTGCTAATTTCAATCTCTGGTTTTATGCAGCAACCCAACTCACCTTTCCCCTTAAGCAAGCATAAGTTGATTTTCTACATTTGAGACCCTGTTCTGTTTTGTAATTCAGTTCCTGTGTAGCCAAGTTTACATTCCGTGTAGTAGTGATATCTTATGATGTTTCTTTTTCTGTGTGACTTATTTCACTTAGAATCATCGTACCTGAATCCACTCATTATGCTGTTACGGGCCTGATGACATAGATTTCATTGCTGAGTGATATTGCATTGTACGTAAGTACCACAACTACTTTATCCATTTTTCGCTTTCTACGATATTGAACTTGTACCGTAAATGAGGTTCTTGTAAACAGAGCCGTCCCAAACTTTGGGGTGGCTGTGTCTTTTAGATTTTAATTTCCCTAAGCTATAGGACCATAAGTGGAAGTGCCCTAGGCTCTGTTGCTTTGTTTTTTAGATGTTTCAGGAAACACCATACACTTCTCCAGAGTGACTGTTGGCAATTTACATCCCGCCCATCAGCATAACAAGGCTCCCAGTTCTCCATGGCCTGTCCTGCATTTCTGGATTTTACATTTTTTTTCAGATGGCCCTTTTGACCGGGGGGCAGTGAGACTTCATTGTAGTGCAGATTTCCTTTGCAAGCTTGCTTGGTTGGCCAAAAAGGGCGTATCCGTTTTTTCCTGAATATATTCAGGAAAAAACGCATACGCCCTTTTTGGCCAAGTGCATCATTGTGGACGTTCTGCCTCTTTTCCTATGCTTTACATGCAATTCCAGTCTACCTCCTGAAATCGGTTTCCTGCCATTCTGCCCCGCTTTCAAGTCCTCTTGGCAGCCTTACTTCAATATATTTTTGGACGATAGCTGTCATTTATAACTCTGCAGGTTTGTGAATGACAGTGACCCTGAGCTCCTTTCTTCAACTCGCTTTCTTGTGAGCTGGCCGCAACACCGCAGGATTGTTTCAGGCCCTAGTGTGGTTCCGGCATGGCACGCTGAGCCTTTGGTTAATTCCTCTTCCTGGTGGGAAATGAGAGTTAAATTTGCCCGTGCAGACACCTCCATCTAGTCTCTCATTGGTTCTCCCTATTCCTGTTCATTTTCCGCAGAAATTGCAAACTGGGCCAAACAGGAGGTTAAAGGCACTGACTCTCCAAGTGGGGAGAGTGTTAGTAAAGCGTCTGGAATGTTGCCCCCGAGTACCAGGGGACGAAAACTGAGACACCTTTGAACACGTTTCCCGATCACACGGTGGGTCATACTCTGGGTTCCACATGCATGTTTTAGCTGAAGGAAGAATCCCTTAAACCTGGAGAGTTGAGACCCATGTAATGGGTACCATGCAATATGACTTCAAACGGTCTGCATTTGCTCACCGATCCTCACCAATCCTATCACTGCTGTGTTTATGCCACTGTACACACGCTTGATTCTCCTTCGGAGACATATAAATCCATAGGTTTTAAGATTCTTACTAGTCAGGTATATTCTTAGGCGTTTAATATGGGGTGTTGAGTCCACTTCGTTGAGCAAGGAGTAGCTCTTGTCTATTACATATTTGGCTTATGGAACGATATCTGTGCTAATTTCAATCTCTGGTTTTATGCAGCAACCCAACTCACCTTTCCCCTTAAGCAAGCATAAGTTGATTTTCTACATTTGAGACCCTGTTCTGTTTTGTAATTCAGTTCCTGTGTAGCCAAGTTTACATTCCGTGTAGTAGTGATATCTTATGATGTTTCTTTTTCTGTGTGACTTATTTCACTTAGAATCATCGTACCTGAATCCACTCATTATGCTGTTACGGGCCTGATGACATAGATTTCATTGCTGAGTGATATTGCATTGTACGTAAGTACCACAACTTCTTTATCCATTTTTCGCTTTCTGCGATATTGAACTTGTACCGTAAACGAGGTTCTTGTAAACAGAGCCGTCCCAAACTTTGGGGTGGCTGTGTCTTTTTGATTTTAATTTCCCTAAGCTATAGGACCATAAGTGGAAGTGCCCTAGGCTCTGTTGCTTTGTTTTGTAGGTGTTTCAGGAAACACCATACACTTCTCCAGAGTGGCTGTTGTCAATTTACATCCCGCCCATCAGCATAACAAGGCTCCCAGTTCTCCATGGCCTGTCCTGCCTTTCTGGATTTTACATTTTTTACAGATGGCCCTTTTGACCGGGGGGCAGTGAGACTTCATTGTAGTGCAGATTTCCTTTGCAAGCTTGCTTGGTTGGCCAAAAAGGGCGTATGCGTTTTTTCCTGAATATATTCAGAAAAAAACGCATACGCCCTTTTTGGCCAAGTGCATCATTGTGGACGTTCTGCCTCTTTTCCTATGCTTTACATGCAATTCCAGTCTACCTCCTGAAATCGGTTTCCTGCAATTCTGCCCCGCTTTCAAGTCCTCTTGGCAGCCTTACTTCAATATATTTTTGGATGATAGCTGTCATTTATAACTGTGCAGGTTTGTGAATGACAGTGCCCCTGAGCTCCTTTCTTCAACTCGCTTTCTTGTGAGCTGGCCGCAACACCGCAGGATTGTTTCAGGCCCTAGTGTGGTTCCGGCATGGCACGCTGAGCCTTTGGTTAATTCCTCTTCCTGGTGGGAAATGAGAGTTAAATTTGCCCGTGCAGACACCTCCAGCTAGTCTCTCATTGGTTCTCCCTATTCCTGTTCATTTTCCGCAGAAATTGCAAACTGGGCCAAACAGGAGGTTAAAGGCACTGACTCTCCAAGTGGGGAGAGTGTTAGTAAAGCGTCTGGAATGTTGAACCCGAGTACCAGGGGACGAAAACTGAGACACCTTTGAACACGTTTCCCAATCACATGGTGGATCATACTCTGGGTTCCACATGCATGTTTTAGCTGAAGGAAGAATCCCTTAAACCTGGAGAGTTGAGACCCATGGAATGGGTACCATGCAATATGACTTCAAAGTGTCTGCATTTGCTCACCGATCCTCACCAATCCTATCACTGCTGCGTTTATGCCGCTGTACACACGCTTGATTCTCTTTCGGAGACATATAAATCCATAGGTTTTAAGATTCTTACTAGTCAGGTATATTCTTAGGCGTTTAATATGGGGTGTTGAGTCCACTTCGTTGAGCAAGGAGTAGCTCTTGTCTATTACATATTTGGCTTATGGAACGGTATCTGTGCTAATTTCAATCTCTGGTTTTATGCAGCACCCCAACTCACCTTTCCCCTTAAGCAAGCATAAGTTGGTTTTCTACATTTGAGACCCTGCTGTGTTTTGTAATTCAGTTCCTTTGTAGCCAAGTTTACATTCCGTGTAGTAGTGATATTTTATGATGTTTCTTTTTCTGTGTGACTTATTTCACTTAGAATCATCGTACCTGAATCCACTCATTATGCTGCTATGGGCCTGATGACATAGATTTCATTGCTGAGTGATATTGCATTGTACGTAATTACCACAACTTCTTTATCCATTTTTCGCTTTCTGCGATATTGAACTTGTACTGTAAAGGAGGTTCTTGTAAACAGAGCCGTCCCAAACTTTGGGGTGGCTGTGTCTTTTTGATTTTAATTTCCCTAAGCTAAAGGACCGTAAGTGGAAGTGCCCTAGGCTCTGTTGCTTTGTTTTGTAGATGTTTCAGGAAACGCCATACACTTCTCCAGAGTGGCTGTTGGCAATTTACATCCCGCCCATCAGCATAACAAGGCTCCCAGTTCTCCATGGCCTGTCCTGCCTTTCTGGATTTTACACTTTTTTCAGATGGCCCTTTTGACCGGGGGGCAGTGAGACTTCATTGTAGTGCAGATTTCCTTTGCAAGCTTGCTTGGTTGGCCAAAAAGGGCGTATGCGTTTTTTCCTGAATATATTCAGGAAAAAACGCATACGCCCTTTTTGGCCAAGTGCATCATTGTGGACGTTCTGCCTCTTTTCCTATGCTTTACATGCAATTCCAGTCTACCTCCTGAAATCGGTTTCCTGCAGTTCTGCCCCGCTTTCAAGTCCTTTTGGCAGCCTTACTTCAATATATTTTTGGACGATAGCTGTCATTTATAACTCTGCAGGTTTGTGAATGACAGTGCCCCTGAGCTCCTTTCTTCAACTCGCTTTCTTGTGAGCTGGCCGCGACACCACACGATTGCTTCAGGCCCTAGTGTGGTTCCGGCATGGCACGCTGAGCCTTTGGTTAATTCCTCTTCCTGGTGGGAAATGAGAGTTAAATTTGCCCGTCCAGACACCTCCAGCTAGTCTCTCATTGGTTCTCCCTATTCCTGTTCATTTTCCGCAAAAATTGCAAACTGGACCAAACAGGAGGTTAAAGGCACTGACTCTCCAAGTGGGGAGAGTGTTAGTAAAGCGTCTGGAATGTTGAACCTGAGTACCAGGGGACGAAAACTGAGACACCTTTGAACACGTTTCCCAATCACACGGTGGATCATAGTCTGGGTTCCACATGCATGTTTTAGCTGAAGGAAGAATCCCTTAAACCTGGAGAGTTGAGACCCATGGAATGGGTACCATGCAATATGAATTCAAAGGGTCTGCATTTGCTCACCGATCCTCACCAATCCTATCACTGCTGCGTTTATGCCGCTGTACACACGCTTGATTCTCTTTCAGAGACATATAAATCCATAGGTTTTAAGATTCTTACTAGTCAGGTATATTCTTAGGCGTTTAATATGGGGTGTTGAGTCCACTTCGTTGAGCAAGGAGTAGCTCTTGTCTATTACATATTTGGCTTATGGAACGGTATCTGTGCTAATTTCAATCTCTTGTTTTATGCAGCACCCCAACTCACCTTTCCCCTTAAGCAAGCATAAGTTGGTTTTCTACATTTGAGACCCTGTTCTGTTTTGTAATTCAGTTCCTGTGTAGCCAAGTTTACATTCCGTGTAGTAGTGATATCTTATGATGTTTCTTTTTCTGTGTGACTTATTTCACTTAGAATCATCGTACCTGAATCCACTCATTATGCTGCTACGGGCCTGATGACATAGATTTCATTGCTGAGTGATATTGCATTGTACGTAAGTACCACAACTTCTTTATCCATTTTTCGCTTTCTGCGATATTGAACTTGTACCGTAAATGAGGTTCTTGTAAACAGAGCCGTCCCAAACTTTGGGGTGGCTGTGTCTTTTTGATTTTAATTTCCCTAAGCTATAGGACCATAAGCGGAAGTGCCCTAGGCTCTGTTGCTTTGTTTTTTAGATGTTTCAGGAAACACCATACACTTCTCCAGAGTGGCTGTTGGCAATTTACATCCCGCCCATCAGCATAACAAGGCTCCCAGTTCTCCATGGCCTGTCCTGCCTTTCTGGATTTTACATTTTTTACAGATGGCCCTTTTGACCGGGGGGCAGTGAGACTTCATTGTAGTGCAGATTTCCTTTGCAAGCTTGCTTGGTTGGCCAAAAAGGGCGTATGCGTTTTTTCCTGAATATATTCAGGAAAAAACGCATACGCCCTTTTTGACCAAGTGCATCATTGTGGACGTTCTGCCTCTTTTCCTATGCTTTACATGCAATTCCAGTCTACCTCCTGAAATCGGTTTCCTGCAATTCTGCCCCGCTTTCAAGTCCTCTTGGCAGCCTTACTTCAATATATTTTTGGACGATAGCTGTCATTTATAACTCTGCAGATGTGTGAATGACAGTGCCCCTGAGCTCCTTTCTTCAACTCGCTTTCTTGTGAGCTGGCCGCAACACCGCACGATTGCTTCAGGCCCTAGTGTGGTTCCGGCATGGCACGCTGAGCCTTTGGTTAATTCCTCTTCCTGGTGGGAAATGAGAGTTAAATTTGCCCGTCCAGACACCTCCAGCTAGTCTCTCATTAGTTCTCCCTATTCCTGTTCATTTTCCGCAGAAATTGCAAACTGGACCAAAGAGGAGTTTAAAGGCACTGACTCTCCAAGTGGGGAGAGTGTTAGTAAAGCGTCTGGAATGTTGAACCCGAGTACCAGGGGCCGAAAACTGAGACACCTTTGAACACGTTTCCCGATCACACGGTGGATCATAGTCTGGGTTCCACATGCATGTTTTAGCTGAAGGAAGAATCCCTTAAACCTGGAGAGTTGAGACCCATGGAATGGGTACCATGCAATATGACTTCAAAGGGTCTGCATTTGCTCACCGATCCTCACCAATCCTATCACTGCTGCGTTTATGCCGCTGTACACACGCTTGATTCTCTTTCAGAGACATATAAATCCATAGGTTTTTAGATTCTTACTAGTCAGGTATATTCTTAGGCGTTTAATATGGGGTGTTGAGTCCACTTCGTTGAGCAAGGAGTAGCTCTTGTCTATTACATATTTGGCTTATGGAACGGTATCTGTGCTAATTTCAATCTCTTGTTTTATGCAGCACCCCAACTCACCTTTCCCCTTAAGCAAGCATAAGTTGGTTTTCTACATTTGAGACCCTGTTCTGTTTTGTAATTCAGTTCCTGTGTAGCCAAGTTTACATTCCGTGTAGTAGTGATATCTTATGATGTTTCTTTTTCTGTGTGACTTATTTCACTTAGAATCATCGTACCTGAATCCACTCATTATGCTGTTACGGGCCTGATGACATAGATTTCATTGCTGAGTGATATTGCATTGTACGTAAGTACCACAACTTCTTTATCCATTTTTCGCTTTCTGCGATATTGAACTTGTACCGTAAACGAGGTTCTTGTAAACAGAGCCGTCCCAAACTTTGGGGTGGCTGTGTCTTTTTGATTTTAATTTCCCTAAGCTATAGGACCATAATTGAAAGTGCCCTAGGCTCTGTTGCTTTGTTTTGTAGGTGTTTCAGGAAACACCATACACTTCTCCAGAGTGGCTGTTGTCAATTTACATCCCGCCCATCAGCATAACAAGGCTCCCAGTTCTCCATGGCCTGTCCTGCCTTTCTGGATTTTACATTTTTTACAGATGGCCCTTTTGACCGGGGGGCAGTGAGACTTCATTGTAGTGCAGATTTCCTTTGCAAGCTTGCTTGGTTGGCCAAAAAGGGCATATGCGTTTTTTCCTGAATATATTCAGGAAAAAACGCATACGCCCTTTTTGGCCAAGTGCATCATTGTGGACGTTCTGCCTCTTTTCCTATGCTTTACATGCAATTCCAGTCTACCTCCTGAAATCGGTTTCCTGCAATTCTGCCCCGCTTTCAAGTCCTCTTGGCAGCCTTACTTCAATATATTTTTGGACGATAGCTGTCATTTATAACTGTGCAGGTTTGTGAATGACAGTGCCCCTGAGCTCCTTTCTTCAACTCGCTTTCTTGTGAGCTGGCCGCAACACCGCAGGATTGTTTCAGGCCCTAGTGTGGTTCCGGCATGGCACGCTGAGCCTTTGGTTAATTCCTCTTCCTGGTGGGAAATGAGAGTTAAATTTGCCCGTGCAGACACCTCCAGCTAGTCTCTCATTGGTTCTCCCTATTCCTGTTCATTTTCCGCAGAAATTGCAAACTGGGCCAAACAGGAGGTTAAAGGCACTGACTCTCCAAGTGGGGAGAGTGTTAGTAAAGCGTCTGGAATGTTGAACCCGAGTACCAGGGGACGAAAACTGAGACACCTTTGAACACGTTTCCCAATCACATGGTGGATCATACTCTGGGTTCCACATGCATGTTTTAGCTGAAGGAAGAATCCCTTAAACCTGGAGAGTTGAGACCCATGGAATGGGTACCATGCAATATGACTTCAAAGTGTCTGCATTTGCTCACCGATCCTCACCAATCCTATCACTGCTGCGTTTATGCCGCTGTACACACGCTTGATTCTCTTTCGGAGACATATAAATCCATAGGTTTTAAGATTCTTACTAGTCAGGTATATTCTTAGGCGTTTAATATGGGGTGTTGAGTCCACTTCGTTGAGCAAGGAGTAGCTCTTGTCTATTACATATTTGGCTTATGGAACGGTATCTGTGCTAATTTCAATCTCTTGTTTTATGCAGCACCCCAACTCACCTTTCCCCTTAAGCAAGCATAAGTTGGTTTTCTACATTTGAGACCCTGTTCTGTTTTGTAATTCAGTTCCTGTGTAGCCAAGTTTACATTCCGTGTAGTAGTGATATCTTATGATGTTTCTTTTTCTGTGTGACTTATTTCACTTAGAATCATCGTACCTGAATCCACTCATTATGCTGCTACGGGCCTGATGACATAGATTTCATTGCTGAGTGATATTGCATTGTACGTAAGTACCACAACTTCTTTATCCATTTTTCGCTTTCTGCGATATTGAACTTGTACCGTAAATGAGGTTCTTGTAAACAGAGCCGTCCCAAACTTTGGGGTGGCTGTGTCTTTTTGATTTTAATTTCCCTAAGCTATAGGACCATAAGTGGAAGTGCCCTAGGCTCTGTTGCTTTGTTTTGTAGATGTTTCAGGAAACACCATACACTTCTCCAGAGTGGCTGTTGGCAATTTACATCCCGCCCATCAGCATAACAAGGCTCCCAGTTCTCCATGGCCTGTCCTGCCTTTCTGGATTTTACATTTTTTACAGATGGCCCTTTTGACCGGGGGGCAGTGAGACTTCATTGTAGTGCAGATTTCCTTTGCAAGCTTGCTTGGTTGGCCAAAAAGGGCGTATGCGTTTTTTCCTGAATATATTCAGGAAAAAACGCATACGCCCTTTTTGACCAAGTGCATCATTGTGGACGTTCTGCCTCTTTTCCTATGCTTTACATGCAATTCCAGTCTACCTCCTGAAATCGGTTTCCTGCAATTCTGCCCCGCTTTCAAGTCCTCTTGGCAGCCTTACTTCAATATATTTTTGGACGATAGCTGTCATTTATAACTCTGCAGATGTGTGAATGACAGTGCCCCTGAGCTCCTTTCTTCAACTCGCTTTCTTGTGAGCTGGCCGCAACACCGCACGATTGCTTCAGGCCCTAGTGTGGTTCCGGCATGGCACGCTGAGCCTTTGGTTAATTCCTCTTCCTGGTGGGAAATGAGAGTTAAATTTGCCCGTCCAGAAACCTCCAGCTAGTCTCTCATTAGTTCTCCCTATTCCTGTTCATTTTCCGCAGAAATTGCAAACTGGACCAAAGAGGAGTTTAAAGGCACTGACTCTCCAAGTGGGGAGAGTGTTAGTAAAGCGTCTGGAATGTTGAACCCGAGTACCAGGGGCCGAAAACTGAGACACCTTTGAACACGTTTCCCGATCACACGGTGGATCATAGTCTGGGTTCCACATGCATGTTTTAGCTGAAGGAAGAATCCCTTAAACCTGGAGAGTTGAGACCCATGGAATGGGTACCATGCAATATGACTTCAAAGGGTCTGCATTTGCTCACCGATCCTCACCAATCCTATCACTGCTGCGTTTATGCCGCTGTACACACGCTTGATTCTCTTTCAGAGACATATAAATCCATAGGTTTTTAGATTCTTACTAGTCAGGTATATTCTTAGGCGTTTAATATGGGGTGTTGAGTCCACTTCGTTGAGCAAGGAGTAGCTCTTGTCTATTACATATTTGGCTTATGGAACGGTATCTGTGCTAATTTCAATCTCTTGTTTTATGCAGCACCCCAACTCACCTTTCCCCTTAAGCAAGCATAAGTTGGTTTTCTACATTTGAGACCCTGTTCTGTTTTGTAATTCAGTTCCTGTGTAGCCAAGTTTACATTCCGTGTAGTAGTGATATCTTATGATGTTTCTTTTTCTGTGTGACTTATTTCACTTAGAATCATCGTACCTGAATCCACTCATTATGCTGTTACGGGCCTGATGACATAGATTTCATTGCTGAGTGATATTGCATTGTACGTAAGTACCACAACTTCTTTATCCATTTTTCGCTTTCTGCGATATTGAACTTGTACCGTAAACGAGGTTCTTGTAAACAGAGCCGTCCCAAACTTTGGGGTGGCTGTGTCTTTTTGATTTTAATTTCCCTAAGCTATAGGACCATAATTGAAAGTGCCCTAGGCTCTGTTGCTTTGTTTTGTAGGTGTTTCAGGAAACACCATACACTTCTCCAGAGTGGCTGTTGTCAATTTACATCCCGCCCATCAGCATAACAAGGCTCCCAGTTCTCCATGGCCTGTCCTGCCTTTCTGGATTTTACATTTTTTACAGATGGCCCTTTTGACTGGGGGGCAGTGAGACTTCATTGTAGTGCAGATTTCCTTTGCAAGCTTGCTTGGTTGGCCAAAAAGGGCGTATGCGTTTTTTCCTGAATATATTCAGGAAAAAACGCATACGCCCTTTTTGGCCAAGTGCATCATTGTGGACGTTCTGCCTCTTTTCCTATGCTTTACATGCAATTCCAGTCTACCTCCTGAAATCGGTTTCCTGCAATTCTGCCCCGCTTTCAAGTCCTCTTGGCAGCCTTACTTCAATATATTTTTGGACGATAGCTGTCATTTATAACTGTGCAGGTTTGTGAATGACAGTGCCCCTGAGCTCCTTTCTTCAACTCGCTTTCTTGTGAGCTGGCCGCAACACCGCAGGATTGCTTCAGGCCCTAGTGTGGTTCCGGCATGGCACGCTGAGCCTTTGGTTAATTCCTCTTCCTGGTGGGAAATGAGAGTTAAATTTGCCCGTGCAGACACCTCCAGCTAGTCTCTCATTGGTTCTCCCTATTCCTGTTCATTTTCCGCAGAAATTGCAAACTGGGCCAAACAGGAGGTTAAAGGCACTGACTCTCCAAGTGGGGAGAGTGTTAGTAAAGCGTCTGGAATGTTGAACCCGAGTACCAGGGGACGAAAACTGAGACACCTTTGAACACGTTTCCCAATCACATGGTGGATCATACTCTGGGTTCCACATGCATGTTTTAGCTGAAGGAAGAATCCCTTAAACCTGGAGAGTTGAGACCCATGGAATGGGTACCATGCAATATGACTTCAAAGTGTCTGCATTTGCTCACCGATCCTCACCAATCCTATCACTGCTGCGTTTATGCCGCTGTACACACGCTTGATTCTCTTTCGGAGACATATAAATCCATAGGTTTTAAGATTCTTACTAGTCAGGTATATTCTTAGGCGTTTAATATGGGGTGTTGAGTCCACTTCGTTGAGCAAGGAGTAGCTCTTGTCTATTACATATTTGGCTTATGGAACGGTATCTGTGCTAATTTCAATCTCTTGTTTTATGCAGCACCCCAACTCACCTTTCCCCTTAAGCAAGCATAAGTTGGTTTTCTACATTTGAGACCCTGTTCTGTTTTGTAATTCAGTTCCTGTGTAGCCAAGTTTACATTCCGTGTAGTAGTGATATCTTATGATGTTTCTTTTTCTGTGTGACTTATTTCACTTAGAATCATCGTACCTGAATCCACTCATTATGCTGCTACGGGCCTGATGACATAGATTTCATTGCTGAGTGATATTGCATTGTACGTAAGTACCACAACTTCTTTATCCATTTTTCGCTTTCTGCGATATTGAACTTGTACCGTAAATGAGGTTCTTGTAAACAGAGCCGTCCCAAACTTTGGGGTGGCTCTGTCTTTTTGATTTTAATTTCCCTAAGCTATAGGACCATAAGTGGAAGTGCCCTAGGCTCTGTTGCTTTGTTTTGTAGATGTTTCAGGAAACACCATACACTTCTCCAGAGTGGCTGTTGGCAATTTACATCCCGCCCATCAGCATAACAAGGCTCCCAGTTCTCCATGGCCTGTCCTGCCTTTCTGGATTTTACATTTTTTACAGATGGCCCTTTTGACCGGGGGGCAGTGAGACTTCATTGTAGTGCAGATTTCCTTTGCAAGCTTGCTTGGTTGGCCAAAAAGGGCGTATGCGTTTTTTCCTGAATATATTCAGGAAAAAACGCATACGCCCTTTTTGACCAAGTGCATCATTGTGGACGTTCTGCCTCTTTTCCTATGCTTTACATGCAATTCCAGTCTACCTCCTGAAATCGGTTTCCTGCAATTCTGCCCCGCTTTCAAGTCCTCTTGGCAGCCTTACTTCAATATATTTTTGGACGATAGCTGTCATTTATAACTCTGCAGATGTGTGAATGACAGTGCCCCTGAGCTCCTTTCTTCAACTCGCTTTCTTGTGAGCTGGCCGCAACACCGCACGATTGCTTCAGGCCCTAGTGTGGTTCCGGCATGGCACGCTGAGCCTTTGGTTAATTCCTCTTCCTGGTGGGAAATGAGAGTTAAATTTGCCCGTCCAGACACCTCCAGCTAGTCTCTCATTAGTTCTCCCTATTCCTGTTCATTTTCCGCAGAAATTGCAAACTGGACCAAAGAGGAGTTTAAAGGCACTGACTCTCCAAGTGGGGAGAGTGTTAGTAAAGCGTCTGGAATGTTGAACCCGAGTACCAGGGGCCGAAAACTGAGACACCTTTGAACACGTTTCCCGATCACACGGTGGATCATAGTCTGGGTTCCACATGCATGTTTTAGCTGAAGGAAGAATCCCTTAAACCTGGAGAGTTGAGACCCATGGAATGGGTACCATGCAATATGACTTCAAAAGGTCTGCATTTGCTCACCGATCCTCACCAATCCTATCACTGCTGCGTTTATGCCGCTGTACACACGCTTGATTCTCTTTCAGAGACATATAAATCCATAGGTTTTTAGATTCTTACTAGTCAGGTATATTCTTAGGCGTTTAATATGGGGTGTTGAGTCCACTTCGTTGAGCAAGGAGTAGCTCTTGTCTATTACATATTTGGCTTATGGAACGGTATCTGTGCTAATTTCAATCTCTTGTTTTATGCAGCACCCCAACTCACCTTTCCCCTTAAGCAAGCATAAGTTGGTTTTCTACATTTGAGACCCTGTTCTGTTTTGTAATTCAGTTCCTGTGTAGCCAAGTTTACATTCCGTGTAGTAGTGATATCTTATGATGTTTCTTTTTCTGTGTGACTTATTTCACTTAGAATCATCGTACCTGAATCCACTCATTATGCTGTTACGGGCCTGATGACATAGATTTCATTGCTGAGTGATATTGCATTGTACGTAAGTACCACAACTTCTTTATCCATTTTTCGCTTTCTGCGATATTGAACTTGTACCGTAAACGAGGTTCTTGTAAACAGAGCCGTCCCAAACTTTGGGGTGGCTGTGTCTTTTTGATTTTAATTTCCCTAAGCTATAGGACCATAATTGAAAGTGCCCTAGGCTCTGTTGCTTTGTTTTGTAGGTGTTTCAGGAAACACCATACACTTCTCCAGAGTGGCTGTTGTCAATTTACATCCCGCCCATCAGCATAACAAGGCTCCCAGTTCTCCATGGCCTGTCCTGCCTTTCTGGATTTTACATTTTTTACAGATGGCCCTTTTGACCGGGGGGCAGTGAGACTTCATTGTAGTGCAGATTTCCTTTGCAAGCTTGCTTGGTTGCCCAAAAAGGGCGTATGCGTTTTTTCCTGAATATATTCAGGAAAAAACGCATACGCCCTTTTTGGCCAAGTGCATCATTGTGGACGTTCTGCCTCTTTTCCTATGCTTTACATGCAATTCCAGTCTACCTCCTGAAATCGGTTTCCTGCAATTCTGCCCCGCTTTCAAGTCCTCTTGGCAGCCTTACTTCAATATATTTTTGGACGATAGCTGTCATTTATAACTGTGCAGGTTTGTGAATGACAGTGCCCCTGAGCTCCTTTCTTCAACTCGCTTTCTTGTGAGCTGGCCGCAACACCGCAGGATTGTTTCAGGCCCTAGTGTGGTTCCGGCATGGCACGCTGAGCCTTTGGTTAATTCCTCTTCCTGGTGGGAAATGAGAGTTAAATTTGCCCGTGCAGACACCTCCAGCTAGTCTCTCATTGGTTCTCCCAATTCCTGTTCATTTTCCGCAGAAATTGCAAACTGGGCCAAACAGGAGGTTAAAGGCACTGACTCTCCAAGTGGGGAGAGTGTTAGTAAAGCGTCTGGAATGTTGAACCCGAGTACCAGGGGACGAAAACTGAGACACCTTTGAACACGTTTCCCAATCACATGGTGGATCATACTCTGGGTTCCACATGCATGTTTTAGCTGAAGGAAGAATCCCTTAAACCTGGAGAGTTGAGACCCATGGAATGGGTACCATGCAATATGACTTCAAAGTGTCTGCATTTGCTCACCGATCCTCACCAATCCTATCACTGCTGCGTTTATGCCGCTGTACACACGCTTGATTCTCTTTCGGAGACATATAAATCCATAGGTTTTAAGATTCTTACTAGTCAGGTATATTCTTAGGCGTTTAATATGGGGTGTTGAGTCCACTTCGTTGAGCAAGGAGTAGCTCTTGTCTATTACATATTTGGCTTATGGAACGGTATCTGTGCTAATTTCAATCTCTGGTTTTATGCAGCACCCCAACTCACCTTTCCCCTTAAGCAAGCATAAGTTGGTTTTCTACATTTGAGACCCTGCTCTGTTTTGTAATTCAGTTCCTTTGTAGCCAAGTTTACATTCCATGTAGTAGTGATATCTTATGATGTTTCTTTTTCTGTGTGACTTATTTCACTTAGAATCATCGTACCTGAATCCACTCATTATGCTGCTACGGGCCTGATGACATAGATTTCATTGCTGAGTGATATTGCATTGTACGTAAGTACCACAACTTCTTTATCCATTTTTCGCTTTCTGCGATATTGAACTTGTACCGTAAATGAGGTTCTTGTAAACAGAGCCGTCCCAAACTTTGGGGTGGCTGTGTCTTTTTGATTTTAATTTCCCTAAGCTATAGGACCATAAGTGGAAGTGCCCTAGGCTCTGTTGCTTTGTTTTGTAGATGTTTCAGGAAACACCATACACTTCTCCAGAGTGGCTGTTGGCAATTTACATCCCGCCCATCAGCATAACAAGGCTCCCAGTTCTCCATGGCCTGTCCTGCCTTTCTGGATTTTACATTTTTTACAGATGGCCCTTTTGACCGGGGGGCAGTGAGACTTCATTGTAGTGCAGATTTCCTTTGCAAGCTTGCTTGGTTGGCCAAAAAGGGCGTATGCGTTTTTTCCTGAATATATTCAGGAAAAAACGCATACGCCCTTTTTGACCAAGTGCATCATTGTGGACGTTCTGCCTCTTTTCCTATGCTTTACATGCAATTCCAGTCTACCTCCTGAAATCGGTTTCCTGCAATTCTGCCCCGCTTTCAAGTCCTCTTGGCAGCCTTACTTCAATATATTTTTGGACGATAGCTGTCATTTATAACTCTGCAGATGTGTGAATGACAGTGCCCCTGAGCTCCTTTCTTCAACTCGCTTTCTTGTGAGCTGGCCGCAACACCGCACGATTGCTTCAGGCCCTAGTGTGGTTCCGGCATGGCACGCTGAGCCTTTGGTTAATTCCTCTTCCTGGTGGGAAATGAGAGTTAAATTTGCCCGTCCAGACACCTCCAGCTAGTCTCTCATTAGTTCTCCCTATTCCTGTTCATTTTCCGCAGAAATTGCAAACTGGACCAAAGAGGAGTTTAAAGGCACTGACTCTCCAAGTGGGGAGAGTGTTAGTAAAGCGTCTGGAATGTTGAACCCGAGTACCAGGGGCCGAAAACTGAGACACCTTTGAACACGTTTCCCGATCACACGGTGGATCATAGTCTGGGTTCCACATGCATGTTTTAGCTGAAGGAAGAATCCCTTAAACCTGGAGAGTTGAGACCCATGGAATGGGTACCATGCAATATGACTTCAAAGGGTCTGCATTTGCTCACCGATCCTCACCAATCCTATCACTGCTGCGTTTATGCCGCTGTACACACGCTTGATTCTCTTTCAGAGACATATAAATCCATAGGTTTTTAGATTCTTACTAGTCAGGTATATTCTTAGGCGTTTAATATGGGGTGTTGAGTCCACTTCGTTGAGCAAGGAGTAGCTCTTGTCTATTACATATTTGGCTTATGGAACGGTATCTGTGCTAATTTCAATCTCTTGTTTTATGCAGCACCCCAACTCACCTTTCCCCTTAAGCAAGCATAAGTTGGTTTTCTACATTTGAGACCCTGTTCTGTTTTGTAATTCAGTTCCTGTGTAGCCAAGTTTACATTCCGTGTAGTAGTGATATCTTATGATGTTTCTTTTTCTGTGTGACTTATTTCACTTAGAATCATCGTACCTGAATCCACTCATTATGCTGTTACGGGCCTGATGACATAGATTTCATTGCTGAGTGATATTGCATTGTACGTAAGTACCACAACTTCTTTATCCATTTTTCGCTTTCTGCGATATTGAACTTGTACCGTAAACGAGGTTCTTGTAAACAGAGCCGTCCCAAACTTTGGGGTGGCTGTGTCTTTTTGATTTTAATTTCCCTAAGCTATAGGACCATAAGTGGAAGTGCCCTAGGCTCTGTTGCTTTGTTTTGTAGGTGTTTCAGGAAACACCATACACTTCTCCAGAGTGGCTGTTGTCAATTTACATCCCGCCCATCAGCATAACAAGGCTCCCAGTTCTCCATGGCCTGTCCTGCCTTTCTGGATTTTACATTTTTTACAGATGGCCCTTTTGACCGGGGGGCAGTGAGACTTCATTGTAGTGCAGATTTCCTTTGCAAGCTTGCTTGGTTGGCCAAAAAGGGCGTATGCGTTTTTTCCTGAATATATTCAGGAAAAAACGCATACGCCCTTTTTGGCCAAGTGCATCATTGTGGACGTTCTGCCTCTTTTCCTATGCTTTACATGCAATTCCAGTCTACCTCCTGAAATCGGTTTCCTGCAATTCTGCCCCGCTTTCAAGTCCTCTTGGCAGCCTTACTTCAATATATTTTTGGACGATAGCTGTCATTTATAACTGTGCAGGTTTGTGAATGACAGTGCCCCTGAGCTCCTTTCTTCAACTCGCTTTCTTGTGAGCTGGCCGCAACACCGCAGGATTGTTTCAGGCCCTAGTGTGGTTCCGGCATGGCACGCTGAGCCTTTGGTTAATTCCTCTTCCTGGTGGGAAATGAGAGTTAAATTTGCCCGTGCAGACACCTCCAGCTAGTCTCTCATTGGTTCTCCCTATTCCTGTTCATTTTCCGCAGAAATTGCAAACTGGGCCAAACAGGAGGTTAAAGGCACTGACTCTCCAAGTGGGGAGAGTGTTAGTAAAGCGTCTGGAATGTTGAACCCGAGTACCAGGGGACGAAAACTGAGACACCTTTGAACACGTTTCCCAATCACATGGTGGATCATACTCTGGGTTCCACATGCATGTTTTAGCTGAAGGAAGAATCCCTTAAACCTGGAGAGTTGAGACCCATGGAATGGGTACCATGCAATATGACTTCAAAGTGTCTGCATTTGCTCACCGATCCTCACCAATCCTATCACTGCTGCGTTTATGCCGCTGTACACACGCTTGATTCTCTTTCGGAGACATATAAATCCATAGGTTTTAAGATTCTTACTAGTCAGGTATATTCTTAGGCGTTTAATATGGGGTGTTGAGTCCACTTCGTTGAGCAAGGAGTAGCTCTTGTCTATTACATATTTGGCTTATGGAACGGTATCTGTGCTAATTTCAATCTCTGGTTTTATGCAGCACCCCAACTCACCTTTCCCCTTAAGCAAGCATAAGTTGGTTTTCTACATTTGAGACCCTGCTGTGTTTTGTAATTCAGTTCCTTTGTAGCCAAGTTTACATTCCGTGTAGTAGTGATATTTTATGATGTTTCTTATTCTGTGTGACTTATTTCACTTAGAATCATTGTACCTGAATCCACTCATTATGCTGCTACGGGCCTGATGACATAGATTTCATTGCTGAGTGATATTGCATTGTACGTAAGTACCACAACTTCTTTATCCATTTTTCGCTTTCTGTGATATTGAACTTGTACCATAAACGAGGTTCTTGTAAACAGAGCCGTCCCAAACTTTGGGGTGGCTGTGTCTTTTTGATTTTAATTTCCCTAAGCTATAGGACCATAAGTGGAAGTGCCCTAGGCTCTGTTGCTTTGTTTTGTAGATGTTTCAGGAAACACCATACACTTCTCCAGAGTGGCTGTTGGCAATTTACATCCCGCCCATCAGCATAACAAGGCTCCCAGTTCTCCATGGCCTGTCCTGCCTTTCTGGATTTTACACTTTATTCAGATGGCCCTTTTGACCAGGGGGCAGTGAGACTGCATTGTAGTGCAGATTTCCTTTGCAAGCTTGCTTGGTTGGCCAAAAAGTGCGTATGCGTTTTTTCGTGAATATATTCAGGAAAAAACGCATACGCCCTTTTTGGCCAAATGCATCATTGTGGACGTTCTGCCTCTTTTCCTATGCTTTACATGCAATTCCAGTCTACCTCTTGAAATCGGTTTCCTGCAATTCTGCCCCGCTTTCAAGTCCTCTTGGCAGCCTTACTTCAATATATTTTTGGACGATAGCTGTCATTTATAACTCTGCAGATGTGTGAATGACAGTGCCCCTGAGCTCCTTTCTTCAACTCGCTTTCTTGTGAGCTGGCCGCAACACCGCACGATTGCTTCAGGCCCTAGTGTGTTTCCGGCATGGCATGCTGAGCCTTTGGTTAATTCCTCTTCCTGGTGGGAAATGAGAGTTAAATTTGCCCGTCCAGACACCTCCAGCTAGTCTCTCATTGGTTCTCCCAATTCCTGTTCATTTTCCGCAGAAATTGCAAACTGGGCCAAACAGGAGGTTAAAGGCACTGACTCTCCAAGTGGGGAGAGTGTTAGTAAAGCGTCTGGAATGTTGCACCCGAGTACCAGGGGACGAAAACTGAGACACCTTTGAACACGTTTCCCAATCACACGGTGGATCATACTCTGGGTTCCACATGCATGTTTTAGCTGAAGGAAGAATCCCTTAAACCTGGAGAGTTGAGACCCATGGAATGGGTACCATGCAATATGACTTCAAAGGGTCTGCATTTGCTCACCGATCCTCACCAATCCTATCACTGCTGCGTTTATGCCGCTGTACACACGCTTGATTCTCTTTCAGAGACATATAAATCCATAGGTTTTTAGATTCTTACTAGTCAGGTATATTCTTAGGCGTTTAATATGGGGTGTTGAGTCCACTTCGTTGAGCAAGGAGTAGCTCTTGTCTATTACATATTTGGCTTATGGAACGGTATCTGTGCTAATTTCAATCTCTTGTTTTATGCAGCACCCCAACTCACCTTTCCCCTTAAGCAAGCATAAGTTGGTTTTCTACATTTGAGACCCTGCTCTGTTTTGTAATTCAGTTCCTTTGTAGCCAAGTTTACATTCCGTGTAGTAGTGATATCTTATGATGTTTCTTTTTCTGTGTGACTTATTTCACTTAGAATCATCGTACCTGAATCCACTCATTATGCTGCTACGGGCCTGATGACATAGATTTCATTGCTGAGTGATATTGCATTGTACGTAAGTACCTCAACTTCTTTATCCATTTTTCGCTTTCTGCGATATTGAACTTGTACTGTAAAGGAGGTTCTTGTAAACAGAGCCGTCCCAAACTTTGGGGTGGCTGTGTCTTTTTGATTTTAATTTCCCTAAGCTATAGGACCGTAAGTGGAAGTGCCCTAGGCTCTGTTGCTTTGTTTTGTAGATGTTTCAGGAAACGCCATACACTTCTCCAGAGTGGCTGTTGGCAATTTACATCCCGCCCATCAGCATAACAAGGCTCCCAGTTCTCCATGGCCTGTCCTGCCTTTCTGGATTTTACACTTTTTTCAGATGGCCCTTTTGACCGGGGGGCAGTGAGACTTCATTGTAGTGCAGATTTCCTTTGCAAGCTTGCTTGGTTGGCCAAAAAGGGCGTATGCGTTTTTTCCTGAATATATTCAGGAAAAAACGCATACGCCCTTTTTGGCCAAGTGCATCATTGTGGACGTTCTGCCTCTTTTCCTATGCTTTACATGCAATTCCAGTCTACCTCCTGAAATCGGTTTCCTGCCATTCTGCCCCGCTTTCAAGTCCTCTTGGCAGCCTTACTTCAATATATTTTTGGACGATAGCTGTCATTTATAACTCTGCAGGTTTGTGAATGACAGTGCCCCTGAGCTCCTTTCTTCAACTCGCTTTCTTGTGAGCTGGCCGCAACACCACACGATTGCTTCAGGCCCTAGTGTGGTTCCGGCATGGCATGCTGAGCCTTTGGTTAATTCCTCTTCCTGGTGGGAAATGAGAGTTAAATTTGCCCGTCCAGACACCTCCAGCTAGTCTCTCATTAGTTCTCCCTATTCCTGTTCATTTTCCGCAGAAATTGCAAACTGGACCAAAGAGGAGTTTAAAGGCACTGACTCTCCAAGTGGGGAGAGTGTTAGTAAAGCGTCTGGAATGTTGAACCCGAGTACCAGGGGACGAAAACTGAGACACCTTTGAACACGTTTCCCAATCACACGGTGGATCATAGTCTGGGTTCCACATGCATGTTTTAGCTGAAGGAAGAATCCCTTAAACCTGGAGAGTTGAGACCCATGGAATGGGTACCATGCAATATGACTTCAAAGGGTCTGCATTTGCTCACCGATCCTCACCAATCCTATCACTGCTGCGTTTATGCCGCTGTACACACGCTTGATTCTCTTTCAGAGACATATAAATCCATAGGTTTTTAGATTCTTACTAGTCAGGTATATTCTTAGGCGTTTAATATGGGGTGTTGAGTCCACTTCGTTGAGCAAGGAGTAGCTCTTGTCTATTACATATTTGGCTTATGGAACGGTATCTGTGCTAATTTCAATCTCTTGTTTTATGCAGCACCCCAACTCACCTTTCCCCTTAAGCAAGCATAAGTTGGTTTTCTACATTTGAGACCCTGTTCTGTTTTGTAATTCACTTCCTGTGTAGCCAAGTTTACATTCCGTGTAGTAGTGATATCTTATGATGTTTCTTTTTCTGTGTGACTTATTTCACTTAGAATCATCGTACCTGAATCCACTCATTATGCTGTTACGGGCCTGATGACATAGATTTCATTGCTGAGTGATATTGCATTGTACGTAAGTACCACAACTTCTTTATCCATTTTTCGCTTTCTGCGATATTGAACTTGTACCGTAAACGAGGTTCTTGTAAACAGAGCCGTCCCAAACTTTGGGGTGGCTGTGTCTTTTTGATTTTAATTTCCCTAAGCTATAGGACCATAAGTGGAAGTGCCCTAGGCTCTGTTGCTTTGTTTTGTAGGTGTTTCAGGAAACACCATACACTTCTCCAGAGTGGCTGTTGTCAATTTACATCCCGCCCATCAGCATAACAAGGCTCCCAGTTCTCCATGGCCTGTCCTGCCTTTCTGGATTTTACATTTTTTACAGATGGCCCTTTTGACCGGGGGGCAGTGAGACTTCATTGTAGTGCAGATTTCCTTTGCAAGCTTGCTTGGTTGGCCAAAAAGGGCGTATGCGTTTTTTCCTGAATATATTCAGGAAAAAACGCATACGCCCTTTTTGGCCAAGTGCATCATTGTGGACGTTCTGCCTCTTTTCCTATGCTTTACATGCAATTCCAGTCTACCTCCTGAAATCGGTTTCCTGCAATTCTGCCCCGCTTTCAAGTCCTCTTGGCAGCCTTACTTCAATATATTTTTGGACGATAGCTGTCATTTATAACTGTGCAGGTTTGTGAATGACAGTGCCCCTGAGCTCCTTTCTTCAACTCGCTTTCTTGTGAGCTGGCCGCAACATCGCAGGATTGTTTCAGGCCCTAGTGTGGTTCCGGCATGGCACGCTGAGCCTTTGGTTAATTCCTCTTCCTGGTGGGAAATGAGAGTTAAATTTACCCGTGCAGACACCTCCAGCTAGTCTCTCATTGGTTCTCCCTATTCCTGTTCATTTTCCGCAGAAATTGCAAACTGGGCCAAACAGGAGGTTAAAGGCACTGACTCTCCAAGTGGGGAGAGTGTTAGTAAAGCGTCTGGAATGTTGAACCCGAGTACCAGGGGACGAAAACTGAGACACCTTTGAACACGTTTCCCAATCACATGGTGGATCATACTCTGGGTTCCACATGCATGTTTTAGCTGAAGGAAGAATCCCTTAAACCTGGAGAGTTGAGACCCATGGAATGGGTACCATGCAATATGACTTCAAAGTGTCTGCATTTGCTCACCGATCCTCACCAATCCTATCACTGCTGCGTTTATGCCGCTGTACACACGCTTGATTCTCTTTCGGAGACATATAAATCCATAGGTTTTAAGATTCTTACTAGTCAGGTATATTCTTAGGCGTTTAATATGGGGTGTTGAGTCCACTTCGTTGAGCAAGGAGTAGCTCTTGTCTATTACATATTTGGCTTATGGAACGGTATCTGTGCTAATTTCAATCTCTGGTTTTATGCAGCACCCCAACTCACCTTTCCCCTTAAGCAAGCATAAGTTGGTTTTCTACATTTGAGACCCTGCTGTGTTTTGTAATTCAGTTCCTTTGTAGCCAAGTTTACATTCCGTGTAGTAGTGATATTTTATGATGTTTCTTTTTCTGTGTGACTTATTTCACTTAGAATCATCGTACCTGAATCCACTCATTATGCTGCTACGGGCCTGATGACATAGATTTCATTGCTGAGTGATATTGCATTGTACGTAAGTACCACAACTTCTTTATCCATTTTTCGCTTTCTGCGATATTGAACTTGTACTGTAAAGGAGGTTCTTGTAAACAGAGCCATACAAACTTTGGGGTGGCTGTGTCTTTTTGATTTTAATTTCCCTAAGCTATAGGACCGTAAGTGGAAGTGCCCTAGGCTCTGTTGCTTTGTTTTGTAGATGTTTCAGGAAACGCCATACACTTCTCCAGAGTGGCTGTTGGCAATTTACATCCCGCCCATCAGCATAACAAGGCTCCCAGTTCTCCATGGCCTGTCCTGCCTTTCTGGATTTTACACTTTTTTCAGATGGCCCTTTTGACCGGGGGGCAGTGAGACTTCATTGTAGTGCAGATTTCCTTTGCAAGCTTGCTTGGTTGGCCAAAAAGGGCGTATGCGTTTTTTCCTGAATATATTCAGGAAAAAACGCATACGCCCTTTTTGGCCAAGTGCATCATTGTGGACGTTCTGCCTCTTTTCCTATGCTTTACATGCAATTCCAGTCTACCTCCTGAAATCGGTTTCCTGCAGTTCTGCCCCGCTTTCAAGTCCTTTTGGCAGCCTTACTTCAATATATTTTGGGACGATAGCTGTCATTTATAACTCTGCAGGTTTGTGAATGACAGTGCCCCTGAGCTCCTTTCTTCAACTCGCTTTCTTGTGAGCTGGCCGCAACACCGCAGGATTTTTTCAGGCCCTAGTGTGGTTCCGGCATGGCACGCTGAGCCTTTGGTTAATTCCTCTTCCTGGTGGTAAATGAGAGTTAAATTTGCCCGTGCAGACACCTCCAGCTAGTCTCTCATTGGTTCTCCCTATTCCTGTTCATTTTCCGCAGAAATTGCAAACTGGGCCAAACAGGAGGTTAAAGGCACTGACTCTCCAAGTGGGGAGAGTGTTAGTAAAGCGTCTGGAATGTTGCACCCGAGTACCAGGGGACGAAAACTGAGACACCTTTGAACACGTTTCCCAATCACACGGTGGATCATACTCTGGGTTCCACATGCATGTTTTAGCTGAAGGAAGAATCCCTTAAACCTGGAGAGTTGAGACCCATGGAATGGGTACCATGCAATATGACTTCAAAGGGTCTGCATTTGCTCACCGATCCTCACCAATCCTATCACTGCTGCGTTTATGCCGCTGTACACACGCTTGATTCTCTTTCAGAGACATATAAATCCATAGGTTTTTAGATTCTTACTAGTCAGGTATATTCTTAGGCGTTTAATATGGGGTGTTGAGTCCACTTCGTTGAGCAAGGAGTAGCTCTTGTCTATTACATATTTGGCTTATGGAACGGTATCTGTGCTAATTTCAATCTCTTGTTTTATGCAGCACCCCAACTCACCTTTCCCCTTAAGCAAGCATAAGTTGGTTTTCTACATTTGAGACCCTGTTCTGTTTTGTAATTCAGTTCCTGTGTAGCCAAGTTTACATTCCGTGTAGTAGTGATATCTTATGATGTTTCTTTTTCTGTGTGACTTATTTCACTTAGAATCATCGTACCTGAATCCACTCATTATGCTGGTACGGGCCTGATGACATAGATTTCATTGCTGAGTGATATTGCATTGTACGTAAGTACCACAACTTCTTTATCCATTTTTCGCTTTCTGCGATATTGAACTTGTACCGTAAACGAGGTTCTTGTAAACAGAGGTGTCTCAAACATTGGGGTGGCTGTGTCTTTTTGATTTTAATTTCCCTAATCTATAGAACCATAAGCGGAAGTGCCCTAGGCTCTGTTGCTTTGTTTTTTAGATGTTTCAGGAAACACCATACACTTCTCCAGAGTGGCTGTTGGCAATTTACATCCCGCCCATCAGCATAACAAGGCTCCCAGTTCTCCATGGCCTGTCCTACCTTTCTGGATTTTACACTTTTTTCAGATGGCCCTTTTGACCGGGGGGCAGTGAGACTTCATTGTAGTGCAGATTTCCTTTTCAAGCTTGCTTGGTTGGCCAAAAAGGGCGTATGCGTTTTTTCCTGAATATATTCAGGAAAAAACGCATACGCCCTTTTTGGCCAAGTGCATCATTGTGGACGTTCTGCCTCTTTTCCTATGCTTTACATGCAATTCCAGTCTACCTCCTGAAATCGGTTTCCTGCCATTCTGCCCCGCTTTCAAGTCCTCTTGGCAGCCTTACTTCAATATATTTTTGGACGATAGCTGTCATTTATAACTCTGCAGGTTTGTGAATGACAGTGCCCCTGAGCTGCTTTCTTCAACTCGCTTTCTTGTGAGCTGGCCGCAACACCGCACGATTGTTTCAGGCCCTAGTGTGGTTCCGGCACGGCACGCTGAGCATTTGGTTAATTCCTCTTCCTGGTGGGAAACGAGAGTTAAATTTGCCCGTCCAGACACCTCCAGCTAGTCTCTCATTGGTTCTCCCTATTCCTGTTCATTTTCCGCAGAAATTGCAAACTGGGACAAACAGGAGGTTAAAGGCCCTGACTCTCCAAGTGGGGAGAGTGTTAGTAATGCGTCTGGAATGTTGCACCCTAGTACTGGGGGACGAAAACTGAGTCACATTTGAACACGTTTCCTGATCACACGTGGATCATACTCTGGGTTCCACATGCATATTTTAGCTGAAGGAAGAATCCCTTAAACCTAGAGAGTTGAGACCCATGGAATGGGTACCATGCAATATGACTTCAAAGGGTCTGCATTTGCTCACCGATCCTCACCAATCCTATCACTGCTGTGTTTATGCCGCTGTACACACGCTTGATTCTCTTTCGGAGACATATAAATCCATAGGTTTTAAGATTCTTACAAGTCAGTTATATTCTTAGGCGTTTAATATGGGGTGTTGAGTCCACTTCGTTGAGCAAGGAGTAGCTCTTGTCTATTACATATTTGGCTTATGGAACGGTATCTGTGCTAATTTCAATCTCTGGTTTTATGCAGCACCCCAACTCACCTTTCCCCTTAAGCAAGCATAAGTTGGTTTTCTACATTTGAGACCCTGTTCTGTTTTGTAATTCAGTTCCTGTGTAGCCAAGTTTACATTCCGTGTTGTAGTGATATCTTATGATGTTTCTTTTTCTGTGTGACTTATTTCACTTAGAATCATCGTACCTGAATCCACTCATTATGCTGCTACGGGCCTGATGTCATAGATTTCATTGCTGAGTGATATTGCATTGTACATAAGTACCACAACTTCTTTATCCATTTTTCGCTTTCTGTGATATTGAACTTGTACCGTAAACGAGGTTCTTGTAAACAGAGGCGTCCCAAACATTGGGGTGGCTGTGTCTTTTTGATTTTAATTTCCCTAATCTATAGAACCATAAGCGGAAGTGCCCTAGGCTCTGTTGCTTTGTTTTTTAGATGTTTCAGGAAACACCATACACTTCTCCAGAGTGGCTGTTGTCAATTTACATCCCGCCCATCAGCATAACAAGGCTCCCAGTTCTCCATGGCCTGTCCTGCCTTTCTGGATTTTACATTTTTTACAGATGGCCCTTTTGACCGGGGGGGCAGTGAGACTTCATTGTAGTGCAGATTTCCTTTGCAAGCTTGCTTGGTTGGCCAAAAAGGGCGTATGCGTTTTTTCCTGAATATATTCAGGAAAAAACGCATACGCCCTTTTTGGCCAAGTGCATCATTGTGGACGTTCTGCCTCTTTTCCTATGCTTTACATGCAATTCCAGTCTACCTCCTGAAATCGGTTTCCTGCAGTTCTGCCCCGCTTTCAAGTCCTCTTGGCAGCCTTACTTCAAAATATTTTTGGACGATAGCTGTCATTTATAACTCTGCAGGTTTGTGAATGACAGTGCCCCTGAGCTCCTTTCTTCAACTCGCTTTCTTGTGAGCTGGCCGCAACACCGCAGCATTGCTTCAGGCCCTAGTGTGGTTCCGGCACTGCACTCTGAGCCTTTGGTTAATTCCCCTTCCTGGTGGGAAATGAGAGTTAAATTTGCCCGTCCAGACACCTCCAGCTAGTCTCTCATTGGTTCTCCCTATTCCTGTTCATTTTCCGCAGAAATTGCAAACTGGGACAAACAGGAGGTTAAAGGCACTGACTCTCCAAGTGGGGAGAGTGTTAGTAATGCGTCTGGAATGTTGCACCCTAGTACTGGGGGACGAAAACTGAGTCACATTTGAACACGTTTCCTGATCACACGTGGATCATACTCTGGGTTCCACATGCATGTTTTAGCTGAAGGAAGAATCCCTTAAACCTGGAGAGTTGAGACCCATGGAATGGGTACCATGCAATATGACTTCAAAGGGTCTGCATTTGCTCACCGATCCTCACCAATCCTATCACTGCTGCGTTTATGCCGCTGTACACACGCTTGATTCTCTTTCGGAGACATATAAATCCATAGGTTTTAAGATTCTTACAAGTCAGGTATATTCTTAGGCGTTTAATATGGGGTGTTGAGTCCACTTCGTTGAGCAAGGAGTAGCTCTTGTCTATTACATATTTGGCTTATGGAACGGTATCTGTGCTAATTTCAATCTCTGGTTTTATGCAGCACCCCAACTCACCTTTCCCCTTAAGCAAGCATAAGTTGGTTTTCTACATTTGAGACCCTGTTCTGTTTTGTAATTCAGTTCCTGTGTAGCCAAGTTTACATTCCGTGTTGTAGTGATATCTTATGATGTTTCTTTTTCTGTGTGACTTATTTCACTTAGAATCATCATACCTGAATCCACTCATTATGCTGCTACGGGCCTGATGTCATAGATTTCATTGCTGAGTGATATTGCATTGTACATAAGTACCACAACTTCTTTATCCATTTTTCGCTTTCTGTGATATTGAACTTGTACCGTAAACGAGGTTCTTGTAAACAGAGGCGTCCCAAACATTGGGGTGGCTGTGTCTTTTTGATTTTAATTTCCCTAATCTATAGAACCATAAGCGGAAGTGCCCTAGGCTCTGTTGCTTTGTTTTTTAGATGTTTCAGGAAACACCATACACTTCTCCAGAGTGGCTGTTGGCAATTTACATCCCGCCCATCAGCATAACAAGGCTCCCAGTTCTCCATGGCCTGTCCTGCCTTTCTGGATTTTACACTTTTTTCAGATGGCCCTTTTGACCGGGGGGCAGTGAGACTTCATTGTAGTGCAGATTTCCTTTTCAAGCTTGCTTGGTTGGCCGAAAAGGGCGTATGCGTTTTTTCCTGAATATATTCAGGAAAAAACGCATACTCCCTTTTTGGCCAAGTGCATCATTGTGGACGTACTGCCTCTTTTCCTATGCTTTACATGCAATTCCAGTCTACCTCCTGAAATTGGTTTCCTGCAGTTCTGCCCCACTTTCAAGTCCTCTTGGCAGCCTTACTTCAAAATATTTTTGGACGATAGCTGTCATTTATAACTGTGCAGGTTTGTGAATGACAGTGCCCCTGAGCTCCTTTCTTCAACTCGCTTTCTTGTGAGCTGGCCGCAACACCGCACGATTGCTTCAGGCCCTAGTGTGGTTCCGGCATGGCATGCTGAGCCTTTGGTTAATTCCTCTTCCTGGTGGGAAATGAGAGTTAAATTTGCCCGTCCAGACACCTCCAGCTAGTCTCTCATTAGTTCTCCCTATTCCTGTTCATTTTCCGCAGAAATTGCAAACTGGGACAAACAGGAGGTTAAAGGCACTGACTCTCCAAGTGGGGAGAGTGTTAGTAAAGCGTCTGGAATGTTGAACCCGAGTACCAGGGGACGAAAACTGAGACACCTTTGAACACGTTTCCCAATCACACGGTGGATCATAGTCTGGGTTCCACATGCATGTTTTAGCTGAAGGAAGAATCCCTTAAACCTGGAGAGTTGAGACCCATGGAATGGGTACCATGCAATATGACTTCAAAGGGTCTGCATTTGCTCACCGATCCTCACCAATCCTATCACTGCTGCGTTTATGCCGCTGTACACACGCTTGATTCTCTTTCAGAGACATATAAATCCATAGGTTTTTAGATTCTTACTAGTCAGGTATATTCTTAGGCGTTTAATATGGGGTGTTGAGTCCACTTCGTTGAGCAAGGAGTAGCTCTTGTCTATTACATATTTGGCTTATGGAACGGTATCTGTGCTAATTTCAATCTCTTGTTTTATGCAGCACCCCAACTCACCTTTCCCCTTAAGCAAGCATAAGTTGGTTTTCTACATTTGAGACCCTGTTCTGTTTTGTAATTCAGTTCCTGTGTAGCCAAGTTTACATTCCGTGTAGTAGTGATATCTTATGATGTTTCTTTTTCTGTGTGACTTATTTCACTTAGAATCATCGTACCTGAATCCACTCATTATGCTGGTACGGGCCTGATGACATAGATTTCATTGCTGAGTGATATTGCATTGTACGTAAGTACCACAACTTCTTTATCCATTTTTCGCTTTCTGCGATATTGAACTTGTACCGTAAACGAGGTTCTTGTAAACAGAGGTGTCTCAAACATTGGGGTGGCTGTGTCTTTTTGATTTTAATTTCCCTAATCTATAGAACCATAAGCGGAAGTGCCCTAGGCTCTGTTGCTTTGTTTTTTAGATGTTTCAGGAAACACCATACACTTCTCCAGAGTGGCTGTTGGCAATTTACATCCCGCCCATCAGCATAACAAGGCTCCCAGTTCTCCATGGCCAGTCCTACCTTTCTGGATTTTACACTTTTTTCAGATGGCCCTTTTGACCGGGGGGCAGTGAGACTTCATTGTAGTGCAGATTTCCTTTTCAAGCTTGCTTGGTTGGCCAAAAAGGGCGTATGCGTTTTTTCCTGAATATATTCAGGAAAAAACGCATACGCCCTTTTTGGCCAAGTGCATCATTGTGGACGTTCTGCCTCTTTTCCTATGCTTTACATGCAATTCCAGTCTACCTCCTGAAATCGGTTTCCTGCCATTCTTCCCCGCTTTCAAGTCCTCTTGGCAGCCTTACTTCAATATATTTTTGGACGATAGCTGTCATTTATAACTCTGCAGGTTTGTGAATGACAGTGCCCCTGAGCTGCTTTCTTCAACTCGCTTTCTTGTGAGCTGGCCGCAACACCGCACGATTGTTTCAGGCCCTAGTGTGGTTCCGGCACGGCACGCTGAGCCTTTGGTTAATTCCTCTTCCTGGTGGGAAATGAGAGTTAAATTTGCCCGTCCAGACACCTCCAGCTAGTCTCTCATTGGTTCTCCCTATTCCTGTTCATTTTCCGCAGAAATTGCAAACTGGGACAAACAGGAGGTTAAAGGCCCTGACTCTCCAAGTGGGGAGAGTGTTAGTAATGCGTCTGGAATGTTGCACCCTAGTACTGGGGGACGAAAACTGAGTCACATTTGAACACGTTTCCTGATCACACGTGGATCATACTCTGGGTTCCACATGCATATTTTAGCTGAAGGAAGAATCCCTTAAACCTGGAGAGTTGAGACCCATGGAATGGGTACCATGCAATATGACTTCAAAGGGTCTGCATTTGCTCACCGATCCTCACCAATCCTATCACTGCTGCGTTTATGCCGCTGTACACACGCTTGATTCTCTTTCGGAGACATATAAATCCATAGGTTTTAAGATTCTTACAAGTCAGGTATATTCTTAGGCGTTTAATATGGGGTGTTGAGTCCACTTCGTTGAGCAAGGAGTAGCTCTTGTCTATTACATATTTGGCTTATGGAACGGTATCTGTGCTAATTTCAATCTCTGGTTTTATGCAGCACCCCAACTCACCTTTCCCCTTAAGCAAGCATAAGTTGGTTTTCTACATTTGAGACCCTGTTCTGTTTTGTAATTCAGTTCCTGTGTAGCCAAGTTTACATTCCGTGTTGTAGTGATATCTTATGATGTTTCTTTTTCTGTGTGACTTATTTCACTTAGAATCATCATACCTGAATCCACTCATTATGCTGCTACGGGCCTGATGTCATAGATTTCATTGCTGAGTGATATTGCATTGTACATAAGTACCACAACTTCTTTATCCATTTTTCGCTTTCTGTGATATTGAACTTGTACCGTAAACGAGGTTCTTGTAAACAGAGGCGTCCCAAACATTGGGGTGGCTGTGTCTTTTTGATTTTAATTTCCCTAATCTATAGAACCATAAGCGGAAGTGCCCTAGGCTCTGTTGCTTTGTTTTTTAGATGTTTCAGGAAACACCATACACTTCTCCAGAGTGGCTGTTGGCAATTTACATCCCGCCCATCAGCATAACAAGGCTCCCAGTTCTCCATGGCCTGTCCTGCCTTTCTGGATTTTACATTTTTTACAGATGGCCCTTTTGACCGGGGGGGCAGTGAGACTTCATTGTAGTGCAGATTTCCTTTGCAAGCTTGCTTGGTTGGCCAAAACGGGCGTATGCGTTTTTTCCTGAATATATTCAGGAAAAAACGCATACGCCCTTTTTGGCCAAGTGCATCATTGTGGACGTTCTGCCTCTTTTCCTATGCTTTACATGCAATTCCAGTCTACCTCCTGAAATCGGTTTCCTGCAGTTCTGCCCCGCTTTCAAGTCCTCTTGGCAGCCTTACTTCAAAATATTTTTGGACGATAGCTGTCATTTATAACTCTGCAGGTTTGTGAATGACAGTGCCCCTGAGCTCCTTTCTTCAACTCGCTTTCTTGTGAGCTGGCCGCAACACCGCAGCATTGCTTCAGGCCCTAGTGTGGTTCCGGCACTGCACTCTGAGCCTTTGGTTAATTCCCCTTCCTGGTGGGAAATGAGAGTTAAATTAGCCCGTCCAGACACCTCCAGCTAGTCTCTCATTGGTTCTCCCTATTCCTGTTCATTTTCCGCAGAAATTGCAAACTGGGACAAACAGGAGGTTAAAGGCACTGACTCTCCAAGTGGGGAGAGTGTTAGTAATGCGTCTGGAATGTTGCACCCTAGTACTGGGGGACGAAAACTGAGTCACATTTGAACACGTTTCCTGATCACACGTGGATCATACTCTGGGTTCCACATGCATATTTTAGCTGAAGGAAGAATCCCTTAAACCTGGAGAGTTGAGACCCATGGAATGGGTACCATGCAATATGACTTCAAAGGGTCTGCATTTGCTCACCGATCCTCACCAATCCTATCACTGCTGCGTTTATGCCGCTGTACACACGCTTGATTCTCTTTCGGAGACATATAAATCCATAGGTTTTAAGATTCTTACAAGTCAGGTATATTCTTAGGCGTTTAATATGGGGTGTTGAGTCCACTTCGTTGAGCAAGGAGTAGCTCTTGTCTATTACATATTTGGCTTATGGAACGGTATCTGTGCTAATTTCAATCTCTGGTTTTATGCAGCACCCCAACTCACCTTTCCCCTTAAGCAAGCATAAGTTGGTTTTCTACATTTGAGACCCTGTTCTGTTTTGTAATTCAGTTCCTGTGTAGCCAAGTTTACATTCCGTGTTGTAGTGATATCTTATGATGTTTCTTTTTCTGTGTGACTTATTTCACTTAGAATCATCATACCTGAATCCACTCATTATGCTGCTACGGGCCTGATGTCATAGATTTCATTGCTGAGTGATATTGCATTGTACATAAGTACCACAACTTCTTTATCCATTTTTCGCTTTCTGTGATATTGAACTTGTACCGTAAACGAGGTTCTTGTAAACAGAGGCGTCCCAAACATTGGGGTGGCTGTGTCTTTTTGATTTTAATTTCCCTAATCTATAGAACCATAAGCGGAAGTGCCCTAGGCTCTGTTGCTTTGTTTTTTAGATGTTTCAGGAAACACCATACACTTCTCCAGAGTGGCTGTTGGCAATTTACATCCCGCCCATCAGCATAACAAGGCTCCCAGTTCTCCATGGCCTGTCCTGCCTTTCTGGATTTTACACTTTTTTCAGATGGCCCTTTTGACCGGGGGGCAGTGAGACTTCATTGTAGTGCAGATTTCCTTTTCAAGCTTGCTTGGTTGGCCGAAAAGGGCGTATGCGTTTTTTCCTGAATATATTCAGGAAAAAACGCATACTCCCTTTTTGGCCAAGTGCATCATTGTGGACGTACTGCCTCTTTTCCTATGCTTTACATGCAATTCCAGTCTACCTCCTGAAATTGGTTTCCTGCAGTTCTGCCCCACTTTCAAGTCCTCTTGGCAGCCTTACTTCAAAATATTTTTGGACGATAGCTGTCATTTATAACTCTGCAGGTTTGTGAATGACAGTGCCCCTGAGCTCCTTTCTTCAACTCGCTTTCTTGTGAGCTGGCCGCAACACCGCACGATTGCTTCAGGCCCTAGTGTGGTTCCGGCATGGCATGCTGAGCCTTTGGTTAATTCCTCTTCCTGGTGGGAAATGAGAGTTAAATTTGCCCGTCCAGACACCTCCAGCTAGTCTCTCATTAGTTCTCCCTATTCCTGTTCATTTTCCGCAGAAATTGCAAACTGGACCAAAGAGGAGTTTAAAGGCACTGACTCTCCAAGTGGGGAGAGTGTTAGTAAAGCGTCTGGAATGTTGAACCCGAGTACCAGGGGACGAAAACTGAGACACCTTTGAACACGTTTCCCAATCACACGGTGGATCATAGTCTGGGTTCCACATGCATGTTTTAGCTGAAGGAAGAATCCCTTAAACCTGGAGAGTTGAGACCCATGGAATGGGTACCATGCAATATGACTTCAAAGGGTCTGCATTTGCTCACCGATCCTCACCAATCCTATCACTGCTGCGTTTATGCCGCTGTACACACGCTTGATTCTCTTTCAGAGACATATAAATCCATAGGTTTTTAGATTCTTACTAGTCAGGTATATTCTTAGGCGTTTAATATGGGGTGTTGAGTCCACTTCGTTGAGCAAGGAGTAGCTCTTGTCTATTACATATTTGGCTTATGGAACGGTATCTGTGCTAATTTCAATCTCTTGTTTTATGCAGCACCCCAACTCACCTTTCCCCTTAAGCAAGCATAAGTTGGTTTTCTACATTTGAGACCCTGTTCTGTTTTGTAATTCAGTTCCTGTGTAGCCAAGTTTACATTCCGTGTAGTAGTGATATCTTATGATGTTTCTTTTTCTGTGTGACTTATTTCACTTAGAATCATCGTACCTGAATCCACTCATTATGCTGGTACGGGCCTGATGACATAGATTTCATTGCTGAGTGATATTGCATTGTACGTAAGTACCACAACTTCTTTATCCATTTTTCGCTTTCTGCGATATTGAACTTGTACCGTAAACGAGGTTCTTGTAAACAGAGGTGTCTCAAACATTGGGGTGGCTGTGTCTTTTTGATTTTAATTTCCCTAATCTATAGAACCATAAGCGGAAGTGCCCTAGGCTCTGTTGCTTTGTTTTTTAGATGTTTCAGGAAACACCATACACTTCTCCAGAGTGGCTGTTGGCAATTTGCATCCCGCCCATCAGCATAACAAGGCTCCCAGTTCTCCATGGCCTGTCCTGCCTTTCTGGATTTTACACTTTTTTCAGATGGCCCTTTTGACCGGGGGGCAGTGAGACTTCATTGTAGTGCAGATTTCCTTTTCAAGCTTGCTTGGTTGGCCAAAAAGGGCGTATGCGTTTTTTCCTGAATATATTCAGGAAAAAACGCATACGCCCTTTTTGGCCAAGTGCATCATTGTGGACGTTCTGCCTCTTTTCCTATGCTTTACATGCAATTCCAGTCTACCTCCTGAAATCGGTTTCCTGCCATTCTGCCCCGCTTTCAAGTCCTCTTGGCAGCCTTACTTCAATATATTTTTGGACGATAGCTGTCATTTATAACTCTGCAGGTTTGTGAATGACAGTGCCCCTGAGCTGCTTTCTTCAACTCGCTTTCTTGTGAGCTGGCCGCAACACCGCACGATTGTTTCAGGCCCTAGTGTGGTTCCGGCACGGCACGCTGAGCATTTGGTTAATTCCTCTTCCTGGTGGGAAATGAGAGTTAAATTTGCCCGTCCAGACACCTCCAGCTAGTCTCTCATTGGTTCTCCCTATTCCTGTTCATTTTCCGCAGAAATTGCAAACTGGGACAAACAGGAGGTTAAAGGCCCTGACTCTCCAAGTGGGGAGAGTGTTAGTAATGCGTCTGGAATGTTGCACCCTAGTACTGGGGGACGAAAACTGAGTCACATTTGAACACGTTTCCTGATCACACGTGGATCATACTCTGGGTTCCACATGCATATTTTAGCTGAAGGAAGAATCCCTTAAACCTGGAGAGTTGAGACCCATGGAATGGGTACCATGCAATATGACTTCAAAGGGTCTGCATTTGCTCACCGATCCTCACCAATCCTATCACTGCTGTGTTTATGCCGCTGTACACACGCTTGATTCTCTTTCGGAGACATATAAATCCATAGGTTTTAAGATTCTTACAAGTCAGGTATATTCTTAGGCGTTTAATATGGGGTGTTGAGTCCACTTCGTTGAGCAAGGAGTAGCTCTTGTCTATTACATATTTGGCTTATGGAACGGTATCTGTGCTAATTTCAATCTCTGGTTTTATGCAGCACCCCAACTCACCTTTCCCCTTAAGCAAGCATAAGTTGGTTTTCTACATTTGAGACCCTGTTCTGTTTTGTAATTCAGTTCCTGTGTAGCCAAGTTTACATTCCGTGTTGTAGTGATATCTTATGATGTTTCTTTTTCTGTGTGACTTATTTCACTTAGAATCATCGTACCTGAATCCACTCATTATGCTGCTACGGGCCTGATGTCATAGATTTCATTGCTGAGTGATATTGCATTGTACATAAGTACCACAACTTCTTTATCCATTTTTCGCTTTCTGTGATATTGAACTTGTACCGTAAACGAGGTTCTTGTAAACAGAGGCGTCCCAAACATTGGGGTGGCTGTGTCTTTTTGATTTTAATTTCCCTAATCTATAGAACCATAAGCGGAAGTGCCCTAGGCTCTGTTGCTTTGTTTTTTAGATGTTTCAGGAAACACCATACACTTCTCCAGAGTGGCTGTTGTCAATTTACATCCCGCCCATCAGCATAACAAGGCTCCCAGTTCTCCATGGCCTGTCCTGCCTTTCTGGATTTTACATTTTTTACAGATGGCCCTTTTGACCGGGGGGGCAGTGAGACTTCATTGTAGTGCAGATTTCCTTTGCAAGCTTGCTTGGTTGGCCAAAAAGGGCGTATGCGTTTTTTCCTGAATATATTCAGGAAAAAACGCATACGCCCTTTTTGGCCAAGTGCATCATTGTGGACGTTCTGCCTCTTTTCCTATGCTTTACATGCAATTCCAGTCTACCTCCTGAAATCGGTTTCCTGCAGTTCTGCCCCGCTTTCAAGTCCTCTTGGCAGCCTTACTTCAAAATATTTTTGGACGATAGCTGTCATTTATAACTCTGCAGGTTTGTGAATGACAGTGCCCCTGAGCTCCTTTCTTCAACTCGCTTTCTTGTGAGCTGGCCGCAACACCGCAGCATTGCTTCAGGCCCTAGTGTGGTTCCGGCACTGCACTCTGAGCCTTTGGTTAATTCCCCTTCCTGGTGGGAAATGAGAGTTAAATTAGCCCGTCCAGACACCTCCAGCTAGTCTCTCATTGGTTCTCCCTATTCCTGTTCATTTTCCGCAGAAATTGCAAACTGGGACAAACAGGAGGTTAAAGGCACTGACTCTCCAAGTGGGGAGAGTGTTAGTAATGCGTCTGGAATGTTGCACCCTAGTACTGGGGGACGAAAACTGAGTCACATTTGAACACGTTTCCTGATCACACGTGGATCATACTCTGGGTTCCACATGCATATTTTAGCTGAAGGAAGAATCCCTTAAACCTGGAGAGTTGAGACCCATGGAATGGGTACCATGCAATATGACTTCAAAGGGTCTGCATTTGCTCACCGATCCTCACCAATCCTATCACTGCTGCGTTTATGCCGCTGTACACACGCTTGATTCTCTTTCGGAGACATATAAATCCATAGGTTTTAAGATTCTTACAAGTCAGGTATATTCTTAGGCGTTTAATATGGGGTGTTGAGTCCACTTCGTTGAGCAAGGAGTAGCTCTTGTCTATTACATATTTGGCTTATGGAACGGTATCTGTGCTAATTTCAATCTCTGGTTTTATGCAGCACCCCAACTCACCTTTCCCCTTAAGCAAGCATAAGTTGGTTTTCTACATTTGAGACCCTGTTCTGTTTTGTAATTCAGTTCCTGTGTAGCCAAGTTTACATTCCGTGTTGTAGTGATATCTTATGATGTTTCTTTTTCTGTGTGACTTATTTCACTTAGAATCATCATACCTGAATCCACTCATTATGCTGCTACGGGCCTGATGTCATAGATTTCATTGCTGAGTGATATTGCATTGTACATAAGTACCACAACTTCTTTATCCATTTTTCGCTTTCTGTGATATTGAACTTGTACCGTAAACGAGGTTCTTGTAAACAGAGGCGTCCCAAACATTGGGGTGGCTGTGTCTTTTTGATTTTAATTTCCCTAATCTATAGAACCATAAGCGGAAGTGCCCTAGGCTCTGTTGCTTTGTTTTTTAGATGTTTCAGGAAACACCATACACTTCTCCAGAGTGGCTGTTGGCAATTTACATCCCGCCCATCAGCATAACAAGGCTCCCAGTTCTCCATGGCCTGTCCTGCCTTTCTGGATTTTACACTTTTTTCAGATGGCCCTTTTGACCGGGGGGCAGTGAGACTTCATTGTAGTGCAGATTTCCTTTTCAAGCTTGCTTGGTTGGCCGAAAAGGGCGTATGCGTTTTTTCCTGAATATATTCAGGAAAAAACGCATACTCCCTTTTTGGCCAAGTGCATCATTGTGGACGTACTGCCTCTTTTCCTATGCTTTACATGCAATTCCAGTCTACCTCCTGAAATTGGTTTCCTGCAGTTCTGCCCCACTTTCAAGTCCTCTTGGCAGCCTTACTTCAAAATATTTTTGGACGATAGCTGTCATTTATAACTCTGCAGGTTTGTGAATGACAGTGCCCCTGAGCTCCTTTCTTCAACTCGCTTTCTTGTGAGCTGGCCGCAACACCGCACGATTGCTTCAGGCCCTAGTGTGGTTCCGGCATGGCATGCTGAGCCTTTGGTTAATTCCTCTTCCTGGTGGGAAATGAGAGTTAAATTTGCCCGTCCAGACACCTCCAGCTAGTCTCTCATTAGTTCTCCCTATTCCTGTTCATTTTCCGCAGAAATTGCAAACTGGACCAAAGAGGAGTTTAAAGGCACTGACTCTCCAAGTGGGGAGAGTGTTAGTAAAGCGTCTGGAATGTTGAACCCGAGTACCAGGGGACGAAAACTGAGACACCTTTGAACACGTTTCCCAATCACACGGTGGATCATAGTCTGGGTTCCACATGCATGTTTTAGCTGAAGGAAGAATCCCTTAAACCTGGAGAGTTGAGACCCATGGAATGGGTACCATGCAATATGACTTCAAAGGGTCTGCATTTGCTCACCGATCCTCACCAATCCTATCACTGCTGCGTTTATGCCGCTGTACACACGCTTGATTCTCTTTCAGAGACATATAAATCCATAGGTTTTTAGATTCTTACTAGTCAGGTATATTCTTAGGCGTTTAATATGGGGTGTTGAGTCCACTTCGTTGAGCAAGGAGTAGCTCTTGTCTATTACATATTTGGCTTATGGAACGGTATCTGTGCTAATTTCAATCTCTTGTTTTATGCAGCACCCCAACTCACCTTTCCCCTTAAGCAAGCATAAGTTGGTTTTCTACATTTGAGACCCTGTTCTGTTTTGTAATTCAGTTCCTGTGTAGCCAAGTTTACATTCCGTGTAGTAGTGATATCTTATGATATTTCTTTTTCTGTGTGACTTATTTCACTTAGAATCATCGTACCTGAATCCACTCATTATGCTGGTACGGGCCTGATGACATAGATTTCATTGCTGAGTGATATTGCATTGTACGTAAGTACCACAACTTCTTTATCCATTTTTCGCTTTCTGCGATATTGAACTTGTACCGTAAACGAGGTTCTTGTAAACAGAGGTGTCTCAAACATTGGGGTGGCTGTGTCTTTTTGATTTTAATTTCCCTAATCTATAGAACCATAAGCGGAAGTGCCCTAGGCTCTGTTGCTTTGTTTTTTAGATGTTTCAGGAAACACCATACACTTCTCCAGAGTGGCTGTTGGCAATTTACATCCCGCCCATCAGCATAACAAGGCTCCCAGTTCTCCATGGCCTGTCCTGCCTTTCTGGATTTTACACTTTTTTCAGATGGCCCTTTTGACCGGGGGGCAGTGAGACTTCATTGTAGTGCAGATTTCCTTTTCAAGCTTGCTTGGTTGGCCAAAAAGGGCGTATGCGTTTTTTCCTGAATATATTCAGGAAAAAACGCATACGCCCTTTTTGGCCAAGTGCATCATTGTGGACGTTCTGCCTCTTTTCCTATGCTTTACATGCAATTCCAGTCTACCTCCTGAAATCGGTTTCCTGCCATTCTGCCCCGCTTTCAAGTCCTCTTGGCAGCCTTACTTCAATATATTTTTGGACGATAGCTGTCATTTATAACTCTGCAGGTTTGTGAATGACAGTGCCCCTGAGCTGCTTTCTTCAACTCGCTTTCTTGTGAGCTGGCCGCAACACCGCACGATTGTTTCAGGCCCTAGTGTGGTTCCGGCACGGCACGCTGAGCATTTGGTTAATTCCTCTTCCTGGTGGGAAATGAGAGTTAAATTTGCCCGTCCAGACACCTCCAGCTAGTCTCTCATTGGTTCTCCCTATTCCTGTTCATTTTCCGCAGAAATTGCAAACTGGGACAAACAGGAGGTTAAAGGCCCTGACTCTCCAAGTGGGGAGAGTGTTAGTAATGCGTCTGGAATGTTGCACCCTAGTACTGGGGGACGAAAACTGAGTCACATTTGAACACGTTTCCTGATCACACGTGGATCATACTCTGGGTTCCACATGCATATTTTAGCTGAAGGAAGAATCCCTTAAACCTGGAGAGTTGAGACCCATGGAATGGGTACCATGCAATATGACTTCAAAGGGTCTGCATTTGCTCACCGATCCTCACCAATCCTATCACTGCTGTGTTTATGCCGCTGTACACACGCTTGATTCTCTTTCGGAGACATATAAATCCATAGGTTTTAAGATTCTTACAAGTCAGGTATATTCTTAGGCGTTTAATATGGGGTGTTGAGTCCACTTCGTTGAGCAAGGAGTAGCTCTTGTCTATTACATATTTGGCTTATGGAACGGTATCTGTGCTAATTTCAATCTCTGGTTTTATGCAGCACCCCAACTCACCTTTCCCCTTAAGCAAGCATAAGTTGGTTTTCTACATTTGAGACCCTGTTCTGTTTTGTAATTCAGTTCCTGTGTAGCCAAGTTTACATTCCGTGTTGTAGTGATATCTTATGATGTTTCTTTTTCTGTGTGACTTATTTCACTTAGAATCATCGTACCTGAATCCACTCATTATGCTGCTACGGGCCTGATGTCATAGATTTCATTGCTGAGTGATATTGCATTGTACATAAGTACCACAACTTCTTTATCCATTTTTCGCTTTCTGTGATATTGAACTTGTACCGTAAACGAGGTTCTTGTAAACAGAGGCGTCCCAAACATTGGGGTGGCTGTGTCTTTTTGATTTTAATTTCCCTAATCTATAGAACCATAAGCGGAAGTGCCCTAGGCTCTGTTGCTTTGTTTTTTAGATGTTTCAGGAAACACCATACACTTCTCCAGAGTGGCTGTTGGCAATTTACATCCCGCCCATCAGCATAACAAGGCTCCCAGTTCTCCATGGCCTGTCCTGCCTTTCTGGATTTTACATTTTTTACAGATGGCCCTTTTGACCGGGGGGGCAGTGAGACTTCATTGTAGTGCAGATTTCCTTTGCAAGCTTGCTTGGTTGGCCAAAAAGGGCGTATGCGTTTTTTCCTGAATATATTCAGGAAAAAACGCATACGCCCTTTTTGGCCAAGTGCATCATTGTGGACGTTCTGCCTCTTTTCCTATGCTTTACATGCAATTCCAGTCTACCTCCTGAAATCGGTTTCCTGCAGTTCTGCCCCGCTTTCAAGTCCTCTTGGCAGCCTTACTTCAAAATATTTTTGGACGATAGCTGTCATTTATAACTCTGCAGGTTTGTGAATGACAGTGCCCCTGAGCTCCTTTCTTCAACTCGCTTTCTTGTGAGCTGGCCGCAACACCGCAGCATTGCTTCAGGCCCTAGTGTGGTTCCGGCACTGCACTCTGAGCCTTTGGTTAATTCCCCTTCCTGGTGGGAAATGAGAGTTAAATTTGCCCGTCCAGACACCTCCAGCTAGTCTCTCATTGGTTCTCCCTATTCCTGTTCATTTTCCGCAGAAATTGCAAACTGGGACAAACAGGAGGTTAAAGGCACTGACTCTCCAAGTGGGGAGAGTGTTAGTAATGCGTCTGGAATGTTGCACCCTAGTACTGGGGGACGAAAACTGAGTCACATTTGAACACGTTTCCTGATCACACGTGGATCATACTCTGGGTTCCACATGCATATTTTAGCTGAAGGAAGAATCCCTTAAACCTGGAGAGTTGAGACCCATGGAATGGGTACCATGCAATATGACTTCAAAGGGTCTGCATTTGCTCACCGATCCTCACCAATCCTATCACTGCTGCGTTTATGCCGCTGTACACACGCTTGATTCTCTTTCGGAGACATATAAATCCATAGGTTTTAAGATTCTTACAAGTCAGGTATATTCTTAGGCGTTTAATATGGGGTGTTGAGTCCACTTCGTTGAGCAAGGAGTAGCTCTTGTCTATTACATATTTGGCTTATGGAACGGTATCTGTGCTAATTTCAATCTCTGGTTTTATTCAGCACCCCAACTCACCTTTCCCCTTAAGCAAGCATAAGTTGGTTTTCTACATTTGAGACCCTGTTCTGTTTTGTAATTCAGTTCCTGTGTAGCCAAGTTTACATTCCGTGTTGTAGTGATATCTTATGATGTTTCTTTTTCTGTGTGACTTATTTCACTTAGAATCATCATACCTGAATCCACTCATTATGCTGCTACGGGCCTGATGTCATAGATTTCATTGCTGAGTGATATTGCATTGTACATAAGTACCACAACTTCTTTATCCATTTTTCGCTTTCTGTGATATTGAACTTGTACCGTAAACGAGGTTCTTGTAAACAGAGGCGTCCCAAACATTGGGGTGGCTGTGTCTTTTTGATTTTAATTTCCCTAATCTATAGAACCATAAGCGGAAGTGCCCTAGGCTCTGTTGCTTTGTTTTTTAGATGTTTCAGGAAACACCATACACTTCTCCAGAGTGGCTGTTGGCAATTTACATCCCGCCCATCAGCATAACAAGGCTCCCAGTTCTCCATGGCCTGTCCTGCCTTTCTGGATTTTACACTTTTTTCAGATGGCCCTTTTAACCGGGGGGCAGTGAGACTTCATTGTAGTGCAGATTTCCTTTTCAAGCTTGCTTGGTTGGCCGAAAAGGGCGTATGCGTTTTTTCCTGAATATATTCAGGAAAAAACGCATACTCCCTTTTTGGCCAAGTGCATCATTGTGGACGTACTGCCTCTTTTCCTATGCTTTACATGCAATTCCAGTCTACCTCCTGAAATTGGTTTCCTGCAGTTCTGCCCCACTTTCAAGTCCTCTTGGCAGCCTTACTTCAAAATATTTTTGGACGATAGCTGTCATTTATAACTCTGCAGGTTTGTGAATGACAGTGCCCCTGAGCTCCTTTCTTCAACTCGCTTTCTTGTGAGCTGGCCGCAACACCGCACGATTGCTTCAGGCCCTAGTGTGGTTCCGGCATGGCATGCTGAGCCTTTGGTTAATTCCTCTTCCTGGTGGGAAATGAGAGTTAAATTTGCCCGTCCAGACACCTCCAGCTAGTCTCTCATTAGTTCTCCCTATTCCTGTTCATTTTCCGCAGAAATTGCAAACTGGACCAAAGAGGAGTTTAAAGGCACTGACTCTCCAAGTGGGGAGAGTGTTAGTAAAGCGTCTGGAATGTTGAACCCGAGTACCAGGGGACGAAAACTGAGACACCTTTGAACACGTTTCCCAATCACACGGTGGATCATAGTCTGGGTTCCACATGCATGTTTTAGCTGAAGGAAGAATCCCTTAAACCTGGAGAGTTGAGACCCATGGAATGGGTACCATGCAATATGACTTCAAAGGGTCTGCATTTGCTCACCGATCCTCACCAATCCTATCACTGCTGCGTTTATGCCGCTGTACACACGCTTGATTCTCTTTCAGAGACATATAAATCCATAGGTTTTTAGATTCTTACTAGTCAGGTATATTCTTAGGCGTTTAATATGGGGTGTTGAGTCCACTTCGTTGAGCAAGGAGTAGCTCTTGTCTATTACATATTTGGCTTATGGAACGGTATCTGTGCTAATTTCAATCTCTTGTTTTATGCAGCACCCCAACTCACCTTTCCCCTTAAGCAAGCATAAGTTGGTTTTCTACATTTGAGACCCTGTTCTGTTTTGTAATTCAGTTCCTGTGTAGCCAAGTTTACATTCCGTGTAGTAGTGATATCTTATGATGTTTCTTTTTCTGTGTGACTTATTTCACTTAGAATCATCGTACCTGAATCCACTCATTATGCTGGTACGGGCCTGATGACATAGATTTCATTGCTGAGTGATATTGCATTGTACGTAAGTACCACAACTTCTTTATCCATTTTTCGCTTTCTGCGATATTGAACTTGTACCGTAAACGAGGTTCTTGTAAACAGAGGTGTCTCAAACATTGGGGTGGCTGTGTCTTTTTGATTTTAATTTCCCTAATCTATAGAACCATAAGCGGAAGTGCCCTAGGCTCTGTTGCTTTGTTTTTTAGATGTTTCAGGAAACACCATACACTTCTCCAGAGTGGCTGTTGGCAATTTACATCCCGCCCATCAGCATAACAAGGCTCCCAGTTCTCCATGGCCTGTCCTGCCTTTCTGGATTTTACACTTTTTTCAGATGGCCCTTTTGACCGGGGGGCAGTGAGACTTCATTGTAGTGCAGATTTCCTTTTCAAGCTTGCTTGGTTGGCCAAAAAGGGCGTATGCGTTTTTTCCTGAATATATTCAGGAAAAAACGCATACGCCCTTTTTGGCCAAGTGCATCATTGTGGACGTTCTGCCTCTTTTCCTATGCTTTACATGCAATTCCAGTCTACCTCCTGAAATCGGTTTCCTGCCATTCTGCCCCGCTTTCAAGTCCTCTTGGCAGCCTTACTTCAATATATTTTTGGACGATAGCTGTCATTTATAACTCTGCAGGTTTGTGAATGACAGTGCCCCTGAGCTGCTTTCTTCAACTCGCTTTCTTGTGAGCTGGCCGCAACACCGCACGATTGTTTCAGGCCCTAGTGTGGTTCCGGCACGGCACGCTGAGCCTTTGGTTAATTCCTCTTCCTGGTGGGAAATGAGAGTTAAATTTGCCCGTCCAGACACCTCCAGCTAGTCTCTCATTGGTTCTCCCTATTCCTGTTCATTTTCCGCAGAAATTGCAAACTGGGACAAACAGGAGGTTAAAGGCCCTGACTCTCCAAGTGGGGAGAGTGTTAGTAATGCGTCTGGAATGTTGCACCCTAGTACTGGGGGACGAAAACTGAGTCACATTTGAACACGTTTCCTGATCACACGTGGATCATACTCTGGGTTCCACATGCATATTTTAGCTGAAGGAAGAATCCCTTAAACCTGGAGAGTTGAGACCCATGGAATGGGTACCATGCAATATGACTTCAAAGGGTCTGCATTTGCTCACCGATCCTCACCAATCCTATCACTGCTGTGTTTATGCCGCTGTACACACGCTTGATTCTCTTTCGGAGACATATAAATCCATAGGTTTTAAGATTCTTACAAGTCAGGTATATTCTTAGGCGTTTAATATGGGGTGTTGAGTCCACTTCGTTGAGCAAGGAGTAGCTCTTGTCTATTACATATTTGGCTTATGGAACGGTATCTGTGCTAATTTCAATCTCTGGTTTTATGCAGCACCCCAACTCACCTTTCCCCTTAAGCAAGCATAAGTTGGTTTTCTACATTTGAGACCCTGTTCTGTTTTGTAATTCAGTTCCTGTGTAGCCAAGTTTACATTCCGTGTTGTAGTGATATCTTATGACGTTTCTTTTTCTGTGTGACTTATTTCACTTAGAATCATCGTACCTGAATCCACTCATTATGCTGCTACGGGCCTGATGTCATAGATTTCATTGCTGAGTGATATTGCATTGTACATAAGTACCACAACTTCTTTATCCATTTTTCGCTTTCTGTGATATTGAACTTGTACCGTAAACGAGGTTCTTGTAAACAGAGGCGTCCCAAACATTGGGGTGGCTGTGTCTTTTTGATTTTAATTTCCCTAATCTATAGAACCATAAGCGGAAGTGCCCTAGGCTCTGTTGCTTTGTTTTTTAGATGTTTCAGGAAACACCATACACTTCTCCAGAGTGGCTGTTGGCAATTTACATCCCGCCCATCAGCATAACAAGGCTCCCAGTTCTCCATGGCCTGTCCTGCCTTTCTGGATTTTACACTTTTTTCAGATGGCCCTTTTGACCGAGGGGCAGTGAGACTTCATTGTAGTGCAGATTTCCTTTTCAAGCTTGCTTGGTTGGCCGAAAAGGGCGTATGCGTTTTTTCCTGAATATATTCAGGAAAAAACGCATACGCCCTTTTTGGCCAAGTGCATCATTGTGGACGTACTGCCTCTTTTCCTATGCTTTACATGCAATTCCAGTCTACCTCCTGAAATCGGTTTCCTGCAGTTCTGCCCCGCTTTCAAGTCCTCTTGGCAGCCTTACTTCAAAATATCATTGGACGATAGCTGTCATTTATAACTCTGCAGGTTTGTGAATGACAGTGCCCCTGAGCTCCTTTCTTCAACTCGCTTTCTTGTGAGCTGGCCGCAACACCGCACGATTGCTTCAGGCCCTAGTGTGGTTCCGGCATGGCATGCTGAGCCTTTGGTTAATTCCTCTTCCTGGTGGGAAATGAGAGTTAAATTTGCCCGTCCAGACACCTCCAGCTAGTCTCTCATTAGTTCTCCCTATTCCTGTTCATTTTCCGCAGAAATTGCAAACTGGACCAAAGAGGAGTTTAAAGGCACTGACTCTCCAAGTGGGGAGAGTGTTAGTAAAGCGTCTGGAATGTTGAACCCGAGTACCAGGGGACGAAAACTGAGACACCTTTGAACACGTTTCCCAATCACACGGTGGATCATAGTCTGGGTTCCACATGCATGTTTTAGCTGAAGGAAGAATCCCTTAAACCTGGAGAGTTGAGACCCATGGAATGGGTACCATGCAATATGACTTCAAAGGGTCTGCATTTGCTCACCGATCCTCACCAATCCTATCACTGCTGCGTTTATGCCGCTGTACACACGCTTGATTCTCTTTCAGAGACATATAAATCCATAGGTTTTTAGATTCTTACTAGTCAGGTATATTCTTAGGCGTTTAATATGGGGTGTTGAGTCCACTTCGTTGAGCAAGGAGTAGCTCTTGTCTATTACATATTTGGCTTATGGAACGGTATCTGTGCTAATTTCAATCTCTTGTTTTATGCAGCACCCCAACTCACCTTTCCCCTTAAGCAAGCATAAGTTGGTTTTCTACATTTGAGACCCTGTTCTGTTTTGTAATTCAGTTCCTGTGTAGCCAAGTTTACATTCCGTGTAGTAGTGATATCTTATGATGTTTCTTTTTCTGTGTGACTTATTTCACTTAGAATCATCGTACCTGAATCCACTCATTATGCTGGTACGGGCCTGATGACATAGATTTCATTGCTGAGTGATATTGCATTGTACGTAAGTACCACAACTTCTTTATCCATTTTTCGCTTTCTGCGATATTGAACTTGTACCGTAAACGAGGTTCTTGTAAACAGAGGTGTCCCAAACATTGGGGTGGCTGTGTCTTTTTGATTTTAATTTCCCTAATCTATAGAACCATAAGCGGAAGTGCCCTAGGCTCTGTTGCTTTGTTTTTTAGATGTTTCAGGAAACACCATACACTTCTCCAGAGTGGCTGTTGGCAATTTACATCCCGCCCATCAGCATAACAAGGCTCCCAGTTCTCCATGGCCTGTCCTGCCTTTCTGGATTTTACACTTTTTTCAGATGGCCCTTTTGACCGGGGGGCAGTGAGACTTCATTGTAGTGCAGATTTCCTTTTCAAGCTTGCTTGGTTGGCCAAAAAGGGCGTATGCGTTTTTTCCTGAATATATTCAGGAAAAAACGCATACGCCCTTTTTGGCCAAGTGCATCATTGTGGACGTTCTGCCTCTTTTCCTATGCTTTACATGCAATTCCAGTCTACCTCCTGAAATCGGTTTCCTGCCATTCTGCCCCGCTTTCAAGTCCTCTTGGCAGCCTTACTTCAATATATTTTTGGACGATAGCTGTCATTTATAACTCTGCAGGTTTGTGAATGACAGTGCCCCTGAGCTCCTTTCTTCAACTCGCTTTCTTGTGAGCTGGCCGCAACACCGCACGATTGTTTCAGGCCCTAGTGTGGTTCCGGCACGGCACGCTGAGCCTTTGGTTAATTCCTCTTCCTGGTGGGAAATGAGAGTTAAATTTGCCCGTCCAGACACCTCCAGCTAGTCTCTCATTGGTTCTCCCTATTCCTGTTCATTTTCCGCAGAAATTGCAAACTGGGACAAACAGGAGGTTAAAGGCCCTGACTCTCCAAGTGGGGAGAGTGTTAGTAATGCGTCTGGAATGTTGCACCCTAGTACTGGGGGACGAAAACTGAGTCACATTTGAACACGTTTCCCAATCACACGGTGGATCATAGTCTGGGTTCCACATGCATGTTTTAGCTGAAGGAAGAATCCCTTAAACCTGGAGAGTTGAGACCCATGGAATGGGTACCATGCAATATGACTTCAAAGGGTCTGCATTTGCTCACCGATCCTCACCAATCCTATCACTGCTGCGTTTATGCCGCTGTACACACGCTTGATTCTCTTTCAGAGACATATAAATCCATAGGTTTTTAGATTCTTACTAGTCAGGTATATTCTTAGGCGTTTAATATGGGGTGTTGAGTCCACTTCGTTGAGCAAGGAGTAGCTCTTGTCTATTACATATTTGGCTTATGGAACGGTATCTGTGCTAATTTAAATCTCTTGTTTTATGCAGCACCCCAACTCACCTTTCCCCTTAAGCAAGCATAAGTTGGTTTTCTACATTTGAAACCCTGTTCTGTTTTGTAATTCAGTTCCTGTGTAGCCAAGTTTACATTCCGTGTAGTAGTGATATCTTATGATGTTTCTTTTTCTGTGTGACTTATTTCACTTAGAATCATCGTACCTGAATCCACTCATTATGCTGTTACGGGCCTGATGACATAGATTTCATTGCTGAGTGATATTGCATTGTACGTAAGTACCACAACTTCTTTATCCATTTTTCGCTTTCTGCGATATTGAACTTGTACCGTAAACGAGGTTCTTGTAAACAGAGCCGTCCCAAACTTTGGGGTGGCTGTGTCTTTTTGATTTTAATTTCCCTAAGCTATAGGACCATAAGTGGAAGTGCCCTAGGCTCTGTTGCTTTGTTTTGTAGATGTTTCAGGAAACACCATACACTTCTCCAGAGTGGCTGTTGGCAATTTACATCCCGCCCATCAGCATAACAAGTCTCCCAATTCTCCATGGCCTGTCCTGCCTTTCTGGATTTTACATTTTTTACAGATGGCCCTTTTTACCGGGGGGCAGTGAGACTTCATTGTAGTGCAGATTTCCTTTGCAAGCTTGCTTGGTTGGCCAAAAAGGGCGTATGCGTTTTTTCCTGAATATATTCAGGAAAAAACACATACGCCCTTTTTGGCCAAGTGCATCATTGTGGACGTTCTGCCTCTTTTCCTATGCTTTACATGCAATTCCAGTCTACCTCCTGAAATCGGTTTCCTGCCATTCTGCCCCGCTTTCAAGTCCTCTTGGCAGCCTTACTTCAATATATTTTTGGACGATAGCTGTCATTTATAACTCTGCAGGTTTGTGAATGACAGTGCCCCTGAGCTCCTTTCTTCAACTCGCTTTCTTGTGAGCTGACCGCAACACCGCACGATTGCTTCAGGCCCTAGTGTGGTTCCGGCATGGCACGCTGAGCCTTTGGTTAATTCCTCTTCCTGGTGGGAAATGAGAGTTAAATTTGCCCGTCCAGACACCTCCAACTAGTCTCTCATTGGTTCTCCCTATTCCTGTTCATTTTCCGCAGAAATTGCAAACTGGACCAAAGAGGAGTTTAAAGGCACTGACTCTCCAAGTGGGGAGAGTGTTAGTAAAGCGTCTGGAATGTTGAACCCGAGTACCAGGGGACGAAAACTGAGACACCTTTGAACACGTTTCCCAATCACACGGTGGATCATAGTCTGGGTTCCACATGCATGTTTTAGCTGAAGGAAGAATCCCTTAAACCTGGAGAGTTGAGACCCATGGAATGGGTACCATGCAATATGACTTCAAAGGGTCTGCATTTGCTCACCGATCCTCACCAATCCTATCACTGCTGCGTTTATGCCGCTGTACACACGCTTGATTCTCTTTCAGAGACATATAAATCCATAGGTTTTTAGATTCTTACTAGTCAGGTATATTCTTAGGCGTTTAATATGGGGTGTTGAGTCCACTTCGTTGAGCAAGGAGTAGCTCTTGTCTATTACATATTTGGCTTATGGAACGGTATCTGTGCTAATTTCAATCTCTTGTTTTATGCAGCACCCCAACTCACCTTTCCCCTTAAGCAAGCATAAGTTGGTTTTCTACATTTGAGACCCTGTTCTGTTTTGTAATTCAGTTCCTGTGTAGCCAAGTTTACATTCCGTGTAGTAGTGATATCTTATGATGTTTCTTTTTCTGTGTGACTTATTTCACTTAGAATCATCGTACCTGAATCCACTCATTATGCTGCTACGGGCCTGATGACATAGATTTCATTGCTGAGTGATATTGCATTGTACGTAAGTACCACAACTTCTTTATCCATTTTTCGCTTTCTGCGATATTGAACTTGTACCGTAAACGAGGTTCTTGTAAACAGAGCCGTCCCAAACTTTGGGGTGGCTGTGTGTTTTTGATTTTAATTTCCCTAAGCTATAGGACCATAAGTGGAAGTGCCCTAGGCTCTGTTGCTTTGTTTTGTAGATGTTTCAGGAAACACCATACACTTCTCCAGAGTGGCTGTTGGCAATTTACATCCCGCCCATCAGCATAACAAGTCTCCCAATTCTCCATGGCCTGTCCTGCCTTTCTGGATTTTACATTTTTTACAGATGGCCCTTTTGACCGGGGGGCAGTGAGACTTCATTGTAGTGCAGATTTCCTTTGCAAGCTTGCTTGGTTGGCCAAAAAGGGCGTATGCGTTTTTTCCTGAATATATTCAGGAAAAAACGCATACGCCCTTTTTGGCCAAGTGCATCATTGTGGACGTTCTGCCTCTTTTCCTATGCTTTACATGCAATTCCAGTCTACCTCCTGAAATCGGTTTCCTGCCATTCTGCCCCGCTTTCAAGTCCTCTTGGCAGCCTTACTTCAATATATTTTTGGACGATAGCTGTCATTTATAACTCTGCAGGTTTGTGAATGACAGTGCCCCTGAGCTCCTTTCTTCAACTCGCTTTCTTGTGAGCTGACCGCAACACCGCACGATTGCTTCAGGCCCTAGTGTGGTTCCGGCATGGCACGCTGAGCCTTTGGTTAATTCCTCTTCCTGGTGGGAAATGAGAGTTAAATTTGCCCGTCCAGACACCTCCAACTAGTCTCTCATTAGTTCTCCCTATTCCTGTTCATTTTCCGCAGAAATTGCAAACTGGACCAAAGAGGAGTTTAAAGGCACTGACTCTCCAAGTGGGGAGAGTGTTAGTAAAGCGTCTGGAATGTTGAACCCGAGTACCAGGGGACGAAAACTGAGACACCTTTGAACACGTTTCCCAATCACACGGTGGATCATAGTCTGGGTTCCACATGCATGTTTTAGCTGAAGGAAGAATCCCTTAAACTTGGAGAGTTGAGACCCATGGAATGGGTACCATGCAATATGACTTCAAAGGGTCTGCATTTGCTCACCGATCCTCACCAATCCTATCACTGCTGCGTTTATGCCGCTGTACACACGCTTGATTCTCTTTCAGAGACATATAAATCCATAGGTTTTTAGATTCTTACTAGTCAGGTATATTCTTAGGCGTTTAATATGGGGTGTTGAGTCCACTTCGTTGAGCAAGGAGTAGCTCTTGTCTATTACATATTTGGCTTATGGAACGGTATCTGTGCTAATTTCAATCTCTTGTTTTATGCAGCACCCCAACTCACCTTTCCCCTTAAGCAAGCATAAGTTGGTTTTCTACATTTGAGACCCTGTTCTGTTTTGTAATTCAGTTCCTGTGTAGCCAAGTTTACATTCCGTGTAGTAGTGATATCTTATGATGTTTCTTTTTCTGTGTGACTTATTTCACTTAGAATCATCGTACCTGAATCCACTCATTATGCTGCTACGGGCCTGATGACATAGATTTCATTGCTGAGTGATATTGCATTGTACGTAAGTACCACAACTTCTTTATCCATTTTTCGCTTTCTGCGATATTGAACTTGTACCGTAAACGAGGTTCTTGTAAACAGAGCCGTCCCAAACTTTGGGGTGGCTGTGTCTTTTTGATTTTAATTTCCCTAAGCTATAGGACCATAAGTGGAAGTGCCCTAGGCTCTGTTGCTTTGTTTTGTAGATGTTTCAGGAAACACCATACACTTCTCCAGAGTGGCTGTTGGCAGTTTACATCCCGCCCATCAGCATAACAAGGCTCCCAGTTCTCCATGGCCTGTCCTGCCTTTCTGGATTTTACATTTTTTACAGATGGCCCTTTTGACCGGGGGGCAGTGAGACTTCATTGTAGTGCAGATTTCCTTTGCAAGCTTGCTTGGTTGGCCAAAAAGGGCGTATGCGTTTTTTCCTGAATATATTCAGGAAAAAACGCATACGCCCTTTTTGGCCAAGTGCATCATTGTGGACGTTCTGCCTCTTTTCCTATGCTTTACATGCAATTCCAGTCTACCTCCTGAAATCGGTTTCCTGCAATTCTGCCCCGCTTTCAAGTCCTCTTGGCAGCCTTACTTCAATATATTTTTGGACGATAGCTGTCATTTATAACTCTGCAGGTTTGTGAATGACAGTGCCCCTGAGCTCCTTTCTTCAACTCGCTTTCTTGTGAGCTGGCCGCAACACCGCAGGATTGTTTCAGGCCCTAGTGTGGTTCCGGCATGGCACGCTGAGCCTTTGGTTAATTCCTCTTCCTGGTGGGAAATGAGAGTTAAATTTGCCCGTGCAGACACCTCCAGCTAGTCTCTCATTGGTTCTCCCTATTCCTGTTCATTTTCCGCAGAAATTGCAAACTGGGCCAAACAGGAGGTTAAAGGCACTGACTCTCCAAGTGGGGAGAGTGTTAGTAAAGCGTCTGGAATGTTGAACCCGAGTACCAGGGGACGAAAACTGAGACACCTTTGAACACGTTTCCCAATCACATGGTGGATCATACTCTGGGTTCCACATGCATGTTTTAGCTGAAGGAAGAATCCCTTAAACCTGGAGAGTTGAGACCCATGGAATGGGTACCATGCAATATGACTTCAAAGTGTCTGCATTTGCTCACCGATCCTCACCAATCCTATCACTGCTGCGTTTATGCCGCTGTACACACGCTTGATTCTCTTTCGGAGACATATAAATCCATAGGTTTTAAGATTCTTACTAGTCAGGTATATTCTTAGGCGTTTAATATGGGGTGTTGAGTCCACTTCGTTGAGGAAGGAGTAGCTCTTGTCTATTACATATTTGGCTTATGGAACGGTATCTGTGCTAATTTCAATCTCTGGTTTTATGCAGCACCCCAACTCACCTTTCCCCTTAAGCAAGCATAAGTTGGTTTTCTACATTTGAGACCCTGCTGTGTTTTGTAATTCAGTTCCTTTGTAGCCAAGTTTACATTCCGTGTAGTAGTGATATCTTATGATGTTTCTTTTTCTGTGTGACTTATTTCACTTAGAATCATCATACCTGAATCCACTCATTATGCTGCTACGGGCCTGATGACATAGATTTCATTGCTGAGTGATATTGCATTGTACGTAAGTACCACAACTTCTTTATCCATTTTTCGCTTTCTGCGATATTGAACTTGTACTGTAAAGGAGGTTCTTGTAAACAGAGCCGTCCCAAACTTTGGGGTGGCTGTGTCTTTTTGATTTTAATTTCCCTAAGCTATAGGACCGTAAGTGGAAGTGCCCTAGGCTCTGTTGCTTTGTTTTGTAGATGTTTCAGGAAACGCCATACACTTCTCCAGAGTGGCTGTTGGCAATTTCCATCCCGCCCATCAGCATAACAAGGCTCCCAGTTCTCCATGGCCTGTCCTGCCTTTCTGGATTTTACACTTTTTTCAGATGGCCCTTTTGACCGGGGGGCAGTGAGACTTCATTGTAGTGCAGATTTCCTTTGCAAGCTTGCTTGGTTGGCCAAAAAGGGCGTATGCGTTTTTTCCTGAATATATTCAGGAAAAAACGCATACGCCCTTTTTGGCCAAGTGCATCATTGTGGACGTTCTGCCTCTTTTCCTATGCTTTACATGCAATTCCAGTCTACCTCCTGAAATCGGTTTCCTGCAGTTCTGCCCCGCTTTCAAGTCCTCTTGGCAGCCTTACTTCAAAATATTTTTGGACGATAGCTGTCATTTATAACTCTGCAGGTTTGTGAATGACAGTGCCCCTGAGCTCCTTTCTTCAACTCGCTTTCTTGTGAGCTGGCCGCAACACCGCAGCATTGCTTCAGGCCCTAGTGTGGTTCCGGCACTGCACTCTGAGCCTTTGGTTAATTCCCCTTCCTGGTGGGAAATGAGAGTTAAATTTGCCCGTCCAGACACCTCCAGCTAGTCTCTCATTGGTTCTCCCTATTCCTGTTCATTTTCCGCAGAAATTGCAAACTGGTACAAACAGGAGTTTAAAGGCACTGACTCTCCAAGTGGGGAGAGTGTTAGTAATGCGTCTGGAATGTTGCACCCTAGTATTGGGGGACGAAAACTGAGTCACATTTGAACACGTTTCCTGATCACACGTGGATCATACTCTGGGTTCCACATGCATATTTTAGCTGAAGGAAGAATCCCTTAAACCTGGAGAGTTGAGACCCATGGAATGGGTACCATGCAATATGACTTCAAAGGGTCTGCATTTGCTCACCGATCCTCACCAATCCTATCACTGCTGCGTTTATGCCGCTGTACACACGCTTGATTCTCTTTCGGAGACATATAAATCCATAGGTTTTAAGATTCTTACAAGTCAGGTATATTCTTAGGCGTTTAATATGGGGTGTTGAGTCCACTTCGTTGAGCAAGGAGTAGCTCTTGTCTATTACATATTTGGCTTATGGAACGGTATCTGTGCTAATTTCAATCTCTGGTTTTATGCAGCACCCCAACTCACCTTTCCCCTTAAGCAAGCATAAGTTGGTTTTCTACATTTGAGACCCTGTTCTGTTTTGTAATTCAGTTCCTGTGTAGCCAAGTTTATATTCCGTGTTGTAGTGATATCTTATGATGTTTTTTTTTCTGTGTGACTTATTTCACTTAGAATCATCGTACCTGAATCCACTCATTATGCTGCTACGGGCCTGATGTCATAGATTTCATTGCTGAGTGATATTGCATTGTACATAAGTACCACAACTTCTTTATCCATTTTTCGCTTTCTGTGATATTGAACTTGTACCGTAAACGAGGTTTTTGTAAACAGAGGCGTCCCAAACATTGGGGTGGCTGTGTCTTTTTGATTTTAATTTCCCTAATCTATAGATCCATAAGCGGAAGTGCCCTAGGCTCTGTTGCTTTGTTTTTTAGATGTTTCAGGAAACACCATACACTTCTCCAGAGTGGCTGTTGGCAATTTCCATCCCGCCCATCAGCATAACAAGGCTCCCAGTTCTCCATGGCCTGTCCTGCCTTTCTGGATTTTACACTTTTTTCAGATGGCCCTTTTGACCGGGGGGCAGTGAGACTTCATTGTAGTGCAGATTTCCTTTGCAAGCTTGCTTGGTTGGCCGAAAAGTGCGTATGCGTTTTTTCCTGAATATATTCAGGAAAAAACGCATACTCCCTTTTTGGCCAAGTGCATCATTGTGGACGTACTGCCTCTTTTCCTATGCTTTACATGCAATTCCAGTCTACCTCCTGAAATCGGTTTCCTGCAGTTCTGCCCCGCTTTCAAGTCCTCTTGGCAGCCTTACTTCAAAATATTTTTGGACGATAGCTGTCATTTATAACTCTGCAGGTTTGTGAATGACAGTGCCCCTGAGCTCCTTTCTTCAACTCGCTTTCTTGTGAGCTGGCCGCAACACCGCACGATTGCTTCAGGCCCTAGTGTGGTTCCGGCATGGCACGCTGAGCGTTTGGTTAATTCCTCTTCCTGGTGGGAAATGAGAGTTAAATTTGCCCGTCCAGACACCTCCAGCTAGTCTCTCATTAGTTCTCCCTATTCCTGTTCATTTTCCGCAGAAATTGCAAACTGGACCAAAGAGGAGTTTAAAGGCAGTGACTCTCCAAGTGGGGAGAGTGTTAGTAAAGCGTCTGGAATGTTGAACCCGAGTACCAGGGGACGAAAACTGAGACACCTTTGAACACGTTTCCCAATCACACGGTGGATCATAGTCTGGGTTCCACATGCATGTTTTAGCTGAAGGAAGAATCCCTTAAACCTGGAGAGTTGAGACCCATGGAATGGGTACCATGCAATATGACTTCAAAGGGTCTGCATTTGCTCACCGATCCTCACCAATCCTATCACTGCTGCGTTTATGCCGCTGTACACACGCTTGATTCTCTTTCAGAGACATATAAATCCATAGGTTTTTAGATTCTTACTAGTCAGGTATATTCTTAGGCGTTTAATATGGGGTGTTGAGTCCACTTCGTTGAGCAAGGAGTAGCTCTTGTCTATTACATATTTGGCTTATGGAACGGTATCTGTGCTAATTTCAATCTCTTGTTTTATGCAGCACCCCAACTCACCTTTCCCCTTAAGGAAGCATAAGTTGGTTTTCTACATTTGAGACCCTGTTCTGTTTTGTAATTCAGTTCCTGTGTAGCCAAGTTTACATTCCGTGTAGTAGTGATATCTTATGATGTTTCTTTTTCTGTGTGACTTATTTCACTTAGAATCATCGTACCTGAATCCACTCATTATGCTGCTACGGGCCTGATGACATAGATTTCATTGCTGAGTGATATTGCATTGTACGTAAGTACCACAACTTCTTTATCCATTTTTCGCTTTCTGCGATATTGAACTTGTACCGTAAACGAGGTTCTTGTAAACAGAGCCGTCCCAAACTTTGGGGTGGCTGTGTCTTTTTGATTTTAATTTCCCTAAGCTATAGGACCATAAGTGGAAGTGCCCTAGGCTCTGTTGCTTTGTTTTGTAGATGTTTCAGGAAACACCATACACTTCTCCAGAGTGGCTGTTGTCAATTCACATCCCGCCCATCAGCATAACAAGGCTCCCAGTTCTCCATGGCCTGTCCTGCCTTTCTGGATTTTACATTTTTTACAGATGGCCCTTTTGACCGGGGGGGCAGTGAGACTTCATTGTAGTGCAGATTTCCTTTGCAAGCTTGCTTGGTTGGCCAAAAAGGGCGTATGCGTTTTTTCCTGAATATATTCAGGAAAAAACGCATACGCCCTTTTTGGCCAAGTGCATCATTGTGGACGTTCTGCCTCTTTTCCTATGCTTTACATGCAATTCCAGTCTACCTCCTGAAATCGGTTTCCTGCAGTTCTGCCCCGCTTTCAAGTCCTCTTGGCAGCCTTACTTGAAAATATTTTTGGACGATAGCTGTCATTTATAACTCTGCAGGTTTGTGAATGACAGTGCCCCTGAGCTCCTTTCTTCAACTCGCTTTCTTGTGAGCTGGCCGCAACACCGCAGCATTGCTTCAGGCCCTAGTGTGGTTCCGGCACTGCACTCTGAGCCTTTGGTTAATTCCCCTTCCTGGTGGGAAATGAGAGTTAAATTTGCCCGTCCAGACACCTCCAGCTAGTCTCTCATTGGTTCTCCCTATTCCTGTTCATTTTCCGCAGAAATTGCAAACTGGGACAAACAGGAGGTTAAAGGCACTGACTCTCCAAGTGGGGAGAGTGTTAGTAATGCGTCTGGAATGTTGCACCCTAGTACTGGGGGACGAAAACTAAGTCACATTTGAACACGTTTCCTGATCACACGTGGATCATACTCTGGGTTCCACATGCATATTTTAGCTGAAGGAAGAATCCCTTAAACCTGGAGAGTTGAGACCCATGGAATGGGTACCATGCAATATGACTTCAAAGGGTCTGCATTTGCTCACCGATCCTCACCAATCCTATCACTGCTGCGTTTATGCCGCTGTACACACGCTTGATTCTCTTTCAGAGACATATAAATCCATAGGTTTTAAGATTCTTACAAGTCAGGTATATTCTTAGGCGTTTAATATGGGGTGTTGAGTCCACTTCGTTGAGCAAGGAGTAGCTCTTGTCTATTACATATTTGGCTTATGGAACGGTATCTGTGCTAATTTCAATCTCTGGTTTTATGCAGCACCCCAACTCACCTTTCCCCTTAAGCAAGCATAAGTTGGTTTTCTACATTTGAGACCCTGTTCTGTTTTGTAATTCAGTTCCTGTGTAGCCAAGTTTACATTCCGTGTTGTAGTGATATCTTATGATGTTTCTTTTTCTGTGTGACTTATTTCACTTAGAATCATCGTACCTGAATCCACTCATTATGCTGCTACGGGCCTGATGTCATAGATTTCATTGCTGAGTGATATTGCATTGTACATAAGTACCACAACTTCTTTATCCATTTTTCGCTTTCTGTAATATTGAACTTGTACCGTAAACGAGGTTCTTGTAAACAGAGACGTCCCAAACATTGGGGTGGCTGTGTCTTTTTGATTTTAATTTCCCTAATCTATAGAACCATAAGCGGAAGTGCCCTAGGCTCTGTTGCTTTGTTTTTTAGATGTTTCAGGAAACACCATACACTTCTCCAGAGTGGCTGTTGGCAATTTACATCCCGCCCATCAGCATAACAAGGCTCCCAGTTCTCCATGGCCTGTCCTGCCTTTCTGGATTTTACACATTTTTCAGATGGCCCTTTTGACCGGGGGGCAGTGAGACTTCATTGTAGTGCAGATTTCCTTTTCAAGCTTGCTTGGTTGGCCGAAAAGGGCGTATGCGTTTTTTCCTGAATATATTCAGGAAAAAACGCATACTCCCTTTTTGGCCAAGTGCATCATTGTGGACGTACTGCCTCCTTTCCTATGCTTTACATGCAATTCCAGTCTACCTCCTGAAATTGGTTTCCTGCAGTTCTGCCCCACTTTCAAGTCCTCTTGGCAGCCTTACTTCAAAATATTTTTGGACGATAGCTGTCATTTATAACTCTGCAGGTTTGTGAATGCCAGTGCCCCTGAGCTCCTTTCTTCAACTCGCTTTCTTGTGAGCTGGCCGCAACACCGCAGCATTGCTTCAGGCCCTAGTGTGGTTCCGGCATGGCATGCTGAGCCTTTGGTTAATTCCTCTTCCTGGTGGGAAATGAGAGTTAAATTTGCCCGTCCAGACACCTCCAGCTAGTCTCTCATTAGTTCTCCCTATTCCTGTTCATTTTCCGCAGAAATTGCAAACTGGACCAAAGAGGAGTTTAAAGGCACTGACTCTCCAAGTGGGGAGAGTGTTAGTAAAGCGTCTGGAATGTTGAACCCGAGTACCAGGGGACGAAAACTGAGACACCTTTGAACACGTTTCCCAATCACACGGTGGATCATAGTCTGGGTTCCACATGCATGTTTTAGCTGAAGGAAGAATCTCTTAAACCTGGAGAGTTGAGACCCATGGAATGGGTACCATGCAATATGACTTCAAAGGGTCTGCATTTGCTCACCGATCCTCACCAATCCTATCACTGCTGCGTTTATGCCGCTGTACACACGCTTGATTCTCTTTCAGAGACATATAAATCCATAGGTTTTTAGATTCTTACTAGTCAGGTATATTCTTAGGCGTTTAATATGGGGTGTTGAGTCCACTTCGTTGAGCAAGGAGTAGCTCTTGTCTATTACATATTTGGCTTATGGAACGGTATCTGTGCTAATTTCAATCTCTTGTTTTATGCAGCACCCCAACTCACCTTTCCCCTTAAGCAAGCATAAGTTGGTTTTCTACATTTGAGACCCTGTTCTGTTTTGTAATTCAGTTCCTGTGTAGCCAAGTTTACATTCCGTGTAGTAGTGATATCTTATGATGTTTCTTTTTCTGTGTGACTTATTTCACTTAGAATCATCGTACCTGAATCCACTCATTATGCTGGTACGGGCCTGATGACATAGATTTCATTGCTGAGTGATATTGCATTGTACGTAAGTACCACAACTTCTTTATCCATTTTTCGCTTTCTGCGATATTGAACTTGTACCGTAAACGAGGTTCTTGTAAACAGAGCCGTCCCAAACTTTGGGGTGGCTGTGTCTTTTTGATTTTAATTTCCCTAAGCTATAGGACCATAAGTGGAAGTGCCCTAGGCTCTGTTGCTTTGTTTTGTAGATGTTTCAGGAAACACCATACACTTCTCCAGAGTGGCTGTTGTCAATTTACATCCCGCCCATCAGCATAACAAGGCTCCCAGTTCTCCATGGCCTGTCCTGCCTTTCTGGATTTTACATTTTTTACAGATGGCCCTTTTGACCTGGGGGCAGTGAGACTTCATTGTAGTGCAGATTTCCTTTGCAAGCTTGCTTGGTTGGCCAAAAAGGGCGTATGCGTTTTTTCTTGAATATATTCAGGAAAAAACGCATACGCCCTTTTTGGCCAAGTGCATCATTGTGGACGTTCTGCCTCTTTTCCTATGCTTTACATGCAATTCCAGTCTACCTCCTGAAATCGGTTTCCTGCAGTTCTGCCCCGCTTTCAAGTCCTCTTGGCAGCCTTACTTCAAAATATTTTTGGACGATAGCTGTCATTTATAACTCTGCAGGTTTGTGAATGACAGTGCCCCTGAGCTCCTTTCTTCAACTCGCTTTCTTGTGAGCTGGCCGCAACACCGCAGCATTGCTTCAGGCCCTAGTGTGGTTCCGGCACTGCACTCTGAGCCTTTGGTTAATTCCTCTTCCTGGTGGGAAATGAGAGTTAAATTTGCCCGTCCAGACACCTCCAGCTAGTCTCTCATTTGTTCTCCCTATTCCTGTTCATTTTCCGCAGAAATTGCAAACTGGGACAAACAGGAGGTTAAAGGCACTGACTCTCCAAGTGGGGAGAGTGTTAGTAATGCGTCTGGAATGTTGCACCCTAGTACTGGGGGACGAAAACTGAGTCACATTTGAACACGTTTCCTGATCACACGTGAATCATACTCTGGGTTCCACATGCATATTTTAGCTGAAGGAAGAATCCCTTAAACCTGGAGAGTTGAGACCCATGGAATGGGTACCATGCAATATGACTTCAAAGGGTCTGCATTTGCTCACCGATCCTCACCAATCCTATCACTGCTGCGTTTATGCCGCTGTACACACGCTTGATTCTCTTTCGGAGACATATAAATCCATAGGTTTTAAGATTATTACAAGTCAGGTATATTCTTAGGCGTTTAATATGGGGTGTTGAGTCCACTTCGTTGAGCAAGGAGTAGCTCTTGTCTATTACATATTTGGCTTATGGAACGGTATCTGTGCTAATTTCAATCTCTGGTTTTATGCAGCACCCCAACTCACCTTTCCCCTTAAGCAAGCATAAGTTGGTTTTCTACATTTGAGACCCTGTTCTGTTTTGTAATTCAGTTCCTGTGTAGCCAAGTTTACATTCCGTGTTGTAGTGATATCTTATGATGTTTCTTTTTCTGTGTGACTTATTTCACTTAGAATCATCGTACCTGAATCCACTCATTATGCTGCTACGGGCCTGATGTCATAGATTTCATTGCTGAGTGATATTGCATTGTACATAAGTACCACAACTTCTTTATCCATTTTTCGCTTTCTGTGATATTGAACTTGTACCGTAAACGAGGTTCTTGTAAACAGAGGCGTCCCAAACTTTGGGGTGGCTGTGTCTTTTTGATTTTAATTTCCCTAATCTATAGAACCATAAGCGGAAGTGCCCTAGGCTCTGTTGCTTTGTTTTTTAGATGTTTCAGGAAACACCATACACTTCTCCAGAGTGGCTGTTGTCAATTTACATCCCGCCCATCAGCATAACAAGGCTCCCAGTTCTCCATGGCCTGTCCTGCCTTTCTGGATTTTACACTTTCTTCAGATGGCCCTTTTGACCGGGGGGCAGTGAGACTTCATTGTAGTGCAGATTTCCTTTGCAAGCTTGCTTGGTGGGCCAAAAAATATGTATGCGTTTTTTCCTGAATATATTCAGGAAAAAACGCATACGCCCTTTTTGGCCAAGTGCATCATTGTGGACGTTCTGCCTCTTTTCCTATGCTTTACATGCAATTCCAGTCTACCTCCTGAAATCGGTTTCCTGCAATTCTGCCCCGCTTTCAAGTCCTCTTGGCAGCCTTACTTCAATATATTTTTGGACGATAGCTGTCATTTATAACTCTGCAGGTTTGTGAATGACAGTGCCCCTGAGCTCCTTTCTTCAACTCGTTTCTTGTGAGCTGGCCGCAACACCGCACGATTGCTTCAGGCCCTAGTGTGATTCCGGCATGGAACGCTGAGCGTTTGGTTAATTCCTCTTCCTGGTGGGAAATGAGAGTTAAATTTGCCCGTCCAGACACCTCCAGCTAGTCTCTCATTAGTTCTCCCTATTCCTGTTCATTTTCCGCAGAAATTGCAAACTGGACCAAAGAGGACTTTAAAGGCACTGACTCTCCAAGTGGGGAGAGTGTTAGTAAAGCGTCTGGAATGTTGAACCCGAGTACCAGGGGACGAAAACTGAGACACCTTTGAACACGTTTCCCAATCACACGGTGGATCATAGTCTGGGTTCCACATGCATGTTTTAGCTGAAGGAAGAATCCCTTAAACCTGGAGAGTTGAGACCCATGGAATGGGTACCATGCAATATGACTTCAAAGGGTCTGCATTTGCTCACCGATCCTCACCAATCCTATCACTGCTGCGTTTATGCCGCTGTACACACGCTTGATTCTCTTTCAGAGACATATAAATCCATAGGTTTTTAGATTCTTACTAGTCAGGTATATTCTTAGGCGTTTAATATGGGGTGTTGAGTCCACTTCGTTGAGCAAGGAGTAGCTCTTGTCTATTACATATTTGGCTTATGGAACGGTATCTGTGCTAATTTCAATCTCTTGTTTTATGCAGCACCCCAACTCACCTTTCCCCTTAAGCAAGCATAAGTTGGTTTTCTACATTTGAGACCCTGTTCTGTTTTGTAATTCAGTTCCTGTGTAGCCAAGTTTACATTCCGTGTAGTAGTGATATCTTATGATGTTTCTTTTTCTGTGTGACTTATTTCACTTAGAATCATCGTACCTGAATCCACTCATTATGCTGTTACGGGCCTGATGACATAGATTTCATTGCTGAGTGATATTGCATTGTACGTAAGTACCACAACTTCTTTATCCATTTTTCGCTTTCTGCGATATTGAACTTGTACCGTAAACGAGGTTCTTGTAAACAGAGCCGTCCCAAACTTTGGGGTGGCTGTGTCTTTTTGATTTTAATTTCCCTAAGCTATAGGACCATAAGTGGAAGTGCCCTAGGCTCTGTTGCTTTGTTTTGTAGATGTTTCAGGAAACACCATACACTTCTCCAGAGTGGCTGTTGTCAATTTATATCCCGCCCATCAGCATAACAAGGCTCCCAGTTCTCCATGGCCTGTCCTGCCTTTCTGGATTTTACATTTTTTACAGATGGCCCTTTTGACCGGGGGGCAGTGAGACTTCATTGTAGTGCAGATTTCCTTTGCAAGCTTGCTTGGTTGGCCAAAAAGGGCGTATGCGTTTTTTCCTGAATATATTCAGGAAAAAACGCATACGCCCTTTTTGGCCAAGTGCATCATTGTGGACGTTCTGCCTCTTTTCCTATGCTTTACATGCAATTCCAGTCTACCTCCTGAAATCGGTTTCCTGCAGTTCTGCCCCGCTTTCAAGTCCTCTTGGCAGCCTTACTTCAAAATATTTTTGGACGATAGCTGTCATTTATAACTCTGCAGGTTTGTGAATGACAGTGCCCCTGAGCTCCTTTCTTCAACTCGCTTTCTTGTGAGCTGGCCGCAACACCGCAGCATTGCTTCAGGCCCTAGTGTGGTTCCGGCACTGCACTCTGAGCCTTTGGTTAATTCCCCTTCCTGGTGGGAAATGAGAGTTAAATTTGCCCGTCCAGACACCTCCAGCTAGTCTCTCATTGGTTCTCCCTATTCCTGTTCATTTTCCGCAGAAATTGCAAACTGGGACAAACAGGAGGTTAAAGGCACTGACTCTCCAAGTGGGGAGAGTGTTAGTAATGCGTCTGGAATGTTGCACCCTAGTACTGGGGGACGAAAACTGAGTCACATTTGAACACGTTTCCTGATCACACGTGAATCATACTCTGGGTTCCACATGCATATTTTAGCTGAAGGAAGAATCCCTTAAACCTGGAGAGTTGAGACCCATGGAATGGGTACCATGCAATATGACTTCAAAGGGTCTGCATTTGCTCACCGATCCTCACCAATCCTATCACTGCTGCGTTTATGCCGCTGTACACACGCTTGATTCTCTTTCGGAGACATATAAATCCATAGGTTTTAAGATTATTACAAGTCAGGTATATTCTTAGGCGTTTAATATGGGGTGTTGAGTCCACTTCGTTGAGCAAGGAGTAGCTCTTGTCTATTACATATTTGGCTTATGGAACGGTATCTGTGCTAATTTCAATCTCTGGTTTTATGCAGCACCCCAACTCACCTTTCCCCTTAAGCAAGCATAAGTTGGTTTTCTACATTTGAGACCCTGTTCTGTTTTGTAATTCAGTTCCTGTGTAGCCAAGTTTACATTCCGTGTTGTAGTGATATCTTATGATGTTTCTTTTTCTGTGTGACTTATTTCACTTAGAATCATCGTACCTGAATCCACTCATTATGCTGCTACGGGCCTGATGTCATAGATTTCATTGCTGAGTGATATTGCATTGTACATAAGTACCACAACTTCTTTATCCATTTTTCGCTTTCTGTGATATTGAACTTGTACCGTAAACGAGGTTCTTGTAAACAGAGGCGTCCCAAACTTTGGGGTGGCTGTGTCTTTTTGATTTTAATTTCCCTAATCTATAGAACCATAAGCGGAAGTGCCCTAGGCTCTGTTGCTTTGTTTTTTAGATGTTTCAGGAAACACCATACACTTCTCCAGAGTGGCTGTTGTCAATTTACATCCCGCCCATCAGCATAACAAGGCTCCCAGTTCTCCATGGCCTGTCCTGCCTTTCTGGATTTTACACTTTCTTCAGATGGCCCTTTTGACCGGGGGGCAGTGAGACTTCATTGTAGTGCAGATTTCCTTTGCAAGCTTGCTTGGTGGGCCAAAAAATATGTATGCGTTTTTTCCTGAATATATTCAGGAAAAAACGCATACGCCCTTTTTGGCCAAGTGCATCATTGTGGACGTTCTGCCTCTTTTCCTATGCTTTACATGCAATTCCAGTCTACCTCCTGAAATCGGTTTCCTGCAATTCTGCCCCGCTTTCAAGTCCTCTTGGCAGCCTTACTTCAATATATTTTTGGACGATAGCTGTCATTTATAACTCTGCAGGTTTGTGAATGACAGTGCCCCTGAGCTCCTTTCTTCAACTCGTTTCTTGTGAGCTGGCCGCAACACCGCACGATTGCTTCAGGCCCTAGTGTGATTCCGGCATGGAACGCTGAGCGTTTGGTTAATTCCTCTTCCTGGTGGGAAATGAGAGTTAAATTTGCCCGTCCAGACACCTCCAGCTAGTCTCTCATTAGTTCTCCCTATTCCTGTTCATTTTCCGCAGAAATTGCAAACTGGACCAAAGAGGACTTTAAAGGCACTGACTCTCCAAGTGGGGAGAGTGTTAGTAAAGCGTCTGGAATGTTGAACCCGAGTACCAGGGGACGAAAACTGAGACACCTTTGAACACGTTTCCCAATCACACGGTGGATCATAGTCTGGGTTCCACATGCATGTTTTAGCTGAAGGAAGAATCCCTTAAACCTGGAGAGTTGAGACCCATGGAATGGGTACCATGCAATATGACTTCAAAGGGTCTGCATTTGCTCACCGATCCTCACCAATCCTATCACTGCTGCGTTTATGCCGCTGTACACACGCTTGATTCTCTTTCAGAGACATATAAATCCATAGGTTTTTAGATTCTTACTAGTCAGGTATATTCTTAGGCGTTTAATATGGGGTGTTGAGTCCACTTCGTTGAGCAAGGAGTAGCTCTTGTCTATTACATATTTGGCTTATGGAACGGTATCTGTGCTAATTTCAATCTCTTGTTTTATGCAGCACCCCAACTCACCTTTCCCCTTAAGCAAGCATAAGTTGGTTTTCTACATTTGAGACCCTGTTCTGTTTTGTAATTCAGTTCCTGTGTAGCCAAGTTTACATTCCGTGTAGTAGTGATATCTTATGATGTTTCTTTTTCTGTGTGACTTATTTCACTTAGAATCATCGTACCTGAATCCACTCATTATGCTGTTACGGGCCTGATGACATAGATTTCATTGCTGAGTGATATTGCATTGTACGTAAGTACCACAACTTCTTTATCCATTTTTCGCTTTCTGCGATATTGAACTTGTACCGTAAACGAGGTTCTTGTAAACAGAGCCGTCCCAAACTTTGGGGTGGCTGTGTCTTTTTGATTTTAATTTCCCTAAGCTATAGGACCATAAGTGGAAGTGCCCTAGGCTCTGTTGCTTTGTTTTGTAGATGTTTCAGGAAACACCATACACTTCTCCAGAGTGGCTGTTGTCAATTTATATCCCGCCCATCAGCATAACAAGGCTCCCAGTTCTCCATGGCCTGTCCTGCCTTTCTGGATTTTACATTTTTTACAGATGGCCCTTTTGACCGGGGGGCAGTGAGACTTCATTGTAGTGCAGATTTCCTTTGCAAGCTTGCTTGGTTGGCCAAAAAGGGCGTATGCGTTTTTTCCTGAATATATTCAGGAAAAAACGCATACGCCCTTTTTGGCCAAGTGCATCATTGTGGACGTTCTGCCTCTTTTCCTATGCTTTACATGCAATTCCAGTCTACCTCCTGAAATCGGTTTCCTGCAGTTCTGCCCCGCTTTCAAGTCCTCTTGGCAGCCTTACTTCAAAATATTTTTGGACGATAGCTGTCATTTATAACTCTGCAGGTTTGTGAATGACAGTGCCCCTGAGCTCCTTTCTTCAACTCGCTTTCTTGTGAGCTGGCCGCAACACCGCAGCATTGCTTCAGGCCCTAGTGTGGTTCCGGCACTGCACTCTGAGCCTTTGGTTAATTCCCCTTCCTGGTGGGAAATGAGAGTTAAATTTGCCCGTCCAGACACCTCCAGCTAGTCTCTCATTGGTTCTCCCTATTCCTGTTCATTTTCCGCAGAAATTGCAAACTGGGACAAACAGGAGGTTAAAGGCACTGACTCTCCAAGTGGGGAGAGTGTTAGTAATGCGTCTGGAATGTTGCAACCTAGTACTGGGGGACGAAAACTGAGTCACATTTGAACACGTTTCCTGATCACACGTGAATCATACTCTGGGTTCCACATGCATATTTTAGCTGAAGGAAGAATCCCTTAAACCTGGAGAGTTGAGACCCATGGAATGGGTACCATGCAATATGACTTCAAAGGGTCTGCATTTGCTCACCGATCCTCACCAATCCTATCACTGCTGCGTTTATGCCGCTGTACACACGCTTGATTCTCTTTCGGAGACATATAAATCCATAGGTTTTAAGATTCTTACAAGTCAGGTATATTCTTAGGCGTTTAATATGGGGTGTTGAGTCCACTTCGTTGAGCAAGGAGTAGCTCTTGTCTATTACATATTTGGCTTATGGAACGGTATCTGTGCTAATTTCAATCTCTGGTTTTATGCAGCACCCCAACTCACCTTTCCCCTTAAGCAAGCATAAGTTGGTTTTCTACATTTGAGACCCTGTTCTGTTTTGTAATTCAGTTCCTGTGTAGCCAAGTTTACATTCCGTGTTGTAGTGATATCTTATGATGTTTTTTTTTCTGTGTGACTTATTTCACTTAGAATCATCGTACCTGAATCCACTCATTATGCTGCTACGGGCCTGATGTCATAGATTTCATTGCTGAGTGATATTGCATTGTACATAAGTACCACAACTTCTTTATCCATTTTTCGCTTTCTGTGATATTGAACTTGTACCGTAAACGAGGTTTTTGTAAACAGAGGCGTCCCAAACATTGGGGTGGCTGTGTCTTTTTGATTTTAATTTCCCTAATCTATAGATCCATAAGCGGAAGTGCCCTAGGCTCTGTTGCTTTGTTTTTTAGATGTTTCAGGAAACACCATACACTTCTCCAGAGTGGCTGTTGGCAATTTCCATCCCGCCCATCAGCATAACAAGGCTCCCAGTTCTCCATGGCCTGTCCTGCCTTTCTGGATTTTACACTTTTTTCAGATGGCCCTTTTGACCGGGGGGCAGTGAGACTTCATTGTAGTGCAGATTTCCTTTGCAAGCTTGCTTGGTTGGCCGAAAAGTGCGTATGCGTTTTTTCCTGAATATATTCAGGAAAAAACGCATACTCCCTTTTTGGCCAAGTGCATCATTGTGGACGTACTGCCTCTTTTCCTATGCTTTACATGCAATTCCAGTCTACCTCCTGAAATCGGTTTCCTGCAGTTCTGCCCCGCTTTCAAGTCCTCTTGGCAGCCTTACTTCAAAATATTTTTGGACGATAGCTGTCATTTATAACTCTGCAGGTTTGTGAATGACAGTGCCCCTGAGCTCCTTTCTTCAACTCGCTTTCTTGTGAGCTGGCCGCAACACCGCACGATTGCTTCAGGCCCTAGTGTGGTTCCGGCATGGCACGCTGAGCGTTTGGTTAATTCCTCTTCCTGGTGGGAAATGAGAGTTAAATTTGCCCGTCCAGACACCTCCAGCTAGTCTCTCATTAGTTCTCCCTATTCCTGTTCATTTTCCGCAGAAATTGCAAACTGGACCAAAGAGGAGTTTAAAGGCACTGACTCTCCAAGTGGGGAGAGTGTTAGTAAAGCGTCTGGAATGTTGAACCCGAGTACCAGGGGACGAAAACTGAGACACCTTTGAACACGTTTCCCAATCACACGGTGGATCATAGTCTGGGTTCCACATGCATGTTTTAGCTGAAGGAAGAATCCCTTAAACCTGGAGAGTTGAGACCCATGGAATGGGTACCATGCAATATGACTTCAAAGGGTCTGCATTTGCTCACCGATCCTCACCAATCCTATCACTGCTGCGTTTATGCCGCTGTACACACGCTTGATTCTCTTTCAGAGACATATAAATCCATAGGTTTTTAGATTCTTACTAGTCAGGTATATTCTTAGGCGTTTAATATGGGGTGTTGAGTCCACTTCGTTGAGCAAGGAGTAGCTCTTGTCTATTACATATTTGGCTTATGGAACGGTATCTGTGCTAATTTCAATCTCTTGTTTTATGCAGCACCCCAACTCACCTTTCCCCTTAAGGAAGCATAAGTTGGTTTTCTACATTTGAGACCCTGTTCTGTTTTGTAATTCAGTTCCTGTGTAGCCAAGTTTACATTCCGTGTAGTAGTGATATCTTATGATGTTTCTTTTTCTGTGTGACTTATTTCACTTAGAATCATCGTACCTGAATCCACTCATTATGCTGCTACGGGCCTGATGACATAGATTTCATTGCTGAGTGATATTGCATTGTACGTAAGTACCACAACTTCTTTATCCATTTTTCGCTTTCTGCGATATTGAACTTGTACCGTAAACGAGGTTCTTGTAAACAGAGCCGTCCCAAACTTTGGGGTGGCTGTGTCTTTTTGATTTTAATTTCCCTAAGCTATAGGACCATAAGTGGAAGTGCCCTAGGCTCTGTTGCTTTGTTTTGTAGATGTTTCAGGAAACACCATACACTTCTCCAGAGTGGCTGTTGTCAATTCACATCCCGCCCATCAGCATAACAAGGCTCCCAGTTCTCCATGGCCTGTCCTGCCTTTCTGGATTTTACATTTTTTACAGATGGCCCTTTTGACCGGGGGGGCAGTGAGACTTCATTGTAGTGCAGATTTCCTTTGCAAGCTTGCTTGGTTGGCCAAAAAGGGCGTATGCGTTTTTTCCTGAATATATTCAGGAAAAAACGCATACGCCCTTTTTGGCCAAGTGCATCATTGTGGACGTTCTGCCTCTTTTCCTATGCTTTACATGCAATTCCAGTCTACCTCCTGAAATCGGTTTCCTGCAGTTCTGCCCCGCTTTCAAGTCCTCTTGGCAGCCTTACTTGAAAATATTTTTGGACGATAGCTGTCATTTATAACTCTGCAGGTTTGTGAATGACAGTGCCCCTGAGCTCCTTTCTTCAACTCGCTTTCTTGTGAGCTGGCCGCAACACCGCAGCATTGCTTCAGGCCCTAGTGTGGTTCCGGCACTGCACTCTGAGCCTTTGGTTAATTCCCCTTCCTGGTGGGAAATGAGAGTTAAATTTGCCCGTCCAGACACCTCCAGCTAGTCTCTCATTGGTTCTCCCTATTCCTGTTCATTTTCCGCAGAAATTGCAAACTGGGACAAACAGGAGGTTAAAGGCACTGACTCTCCAAGTGGGGAGAGTGTTAGTAATGCGTCTGGAATGTTGCACCCTAGTACTGGGGGACGAAAACTATGTCACATTTGAACACGTTTCCTGATCACACGTGGATCATACTCTGGGTTCCCATGCATATTTTAGCTGAAGGAAGAATCCCTTAAACCTGGAGAGTTGAGACCCATGGAATGGGTACCATGCAATATGACTTCAAAGGGTCTGCATTTGCTCACCGATCCTCACCAATCCTATCACTGCTGCGTTTATGCCGCTGTACACACGCTTGATTCTCTTTCAGAGACATATAAATCCATAGGTTTTAAGATTCTTACAAGTCAGGTATATTCTTAGGCGTTTAATATGGGGTGTTGAGTCCACTTCGTTGAGCAAGGAGTAGCTCTTGTCTATTACATATTTGGCTTATGGAACGGTATCTGTGCTAATTTCAATCTCTGGTTTTATGCAGCACCCCAACTCACCTTTCCCCTTAAGCAAGCATAAGTTGGTTTTCTACATTTGAGACCCTGTTCTGTTTTGTAATTCAGTTCCTGTGTAGCCAACTTTACATTCCGTGTTGTAGTGATATCTTATGATGTTTCTTTTTCTGTGTGACTTATTTCACTTAGAATCATCGTACCTGAATCCACTCATTATGCTGCTACGGGCCTGATGTCATAGATTTCATTGCTGAGTGATATTGCATTGTACATAAGTACCACAACTTCTTTATCCATTTTTCGCTTTCTGTAATATTGAACTTGTACCGTAAACGAGGTTCTTGTAAACAGAGACGTCCCAAACATTGGGGTGGCTGTGTCTTTTTGATTTTAATTTCCCTAATCTATAGAACCATAAGCGGAAGTGCCCTAGGCTCTGTTGCTTTGTTTTTTAGATGTTTCAGGAAACACCATACACTTCTCCAGAGTGGCTGTTTGCAATTTACATCCCGCCCATCAGCATAACAAGGCTCCCAGTTCTCCATGGCCTGTCCTGCCTTTCTGGATTTTACACATTTTTCAGATGGCCCTTTTGACCGGGGGGCAGTGAGACTTCATTGTAGTGCAGATTTCCTTTTCAAGCTTGCTTGGTTGGCCGAAAAGTGCGTATGCGTTTTTTCCTGAATATATTCAGGAAAAAACGCATACTCCCTTTTTGGCCAAGTGCATCATTGTGGACGTACTGCCTCCTTTCCTATGCTTTACATGCAATTCCAGTCTACCTCCTGAAATTGGTTTCCTGCAGTTCTGCCCCACTTTCAAGTCCTCTTGGCAGCCTTACTTCAAAATATTTTTGGACGATAGCTGTCATTTATAACTCTGCAGGTTTGTGAATGCCAGTGCCCCTGAGCTCCTTTCTTCAACTCGCTTTCTTGTGAGCTGGCCGCAACACCGCAGCATTGCTTCAGGCCCTAGTGTGGTTCCGGCATGGCATGCTGAGCCTTTGGTTAATTCCTCTTCCTGGTGGGAAATGAGAGTTAAATTTGCCCGTCCAGACACCTCCAGCTAGTCTCTCATTAGTTCTCCCTATTCCTGTTCATTTTCCGCAGAAATTGCAAACTGGACCAAAGAGGAGTTTAAAGGCACTGACTCTCCAAGTGGGGAGAGTGTTAGTAAAGCGTCTGGAATGTTGAACCCGAGTACCAGGGCACGAAAACTGAGACACCTTTGAACACGTTTCCCAATCACATGGTGGATCATACTCTGGGTTCCACATGCATGTTTTAGCTGAAGGAAGAATCCCTTAAACCTGGAGAGTTGAGACCCATGGAATGGGTACCATGCAATATGACTTCAAAGGGTCTGCATTTGCTCACCGATACTCACCAATCCTATCACTGCTGCGTTTATGCCGCTGTACACACGCTTGATTCTCTTTCAGAGACATATAAATCCATAGGTTTTTAGATTCTTACTAGTCAGGTATATTCTTAGGCGTTTAATATGGGGTGTTGAGTCCACTTCGTTGAGCAAGGAGTAGCTCTTGTCTATTACATATTTGGCTTATGGAACGGTATCTGTGCTAATTTCAATCTCTTGTTTTATGCAGCACCCCAACTCACCTTTCCCCTTAAGCAAGCATAAGTTGGTTTTCTACATTTGAGACCCTGTTCTGTTTTGTAATTCAGTTCCTGTGTAGCCAAGTTTACATTCCGTGTAGTAGTGATATCTTATGATGTTTCTTTTTCTGTGTGACTTATTTCACTTAGAATCATCGTACCTGAATCCACTCATTATGCTGCTACGGGCCTGATGACATAGATTTCATTGCTGAGTGATATTGCATTGTACGTAAGTACCACAACTTCTTTATCCATTTTTCGCTTTCTGCGATATTGAACTTGTACCGTAAACGAGGTTCTTGTAAACAGAGCCGTCCCAAACTTTGGGGTGGCTGTGTCTTTTTGATTTTAATTTCCCTAAGCTATAGGACCATAAGTGGAAGTGCCCTAGGCTCTGTTGCTTTGTTTTGTAGATGTTTCAGGAAACGCCATACACTTCTCCAGAGTGGCTGTTGGCAATTTACATCCCGCCCATCAGCATAACAAGGCTCCCAGTTCTCCCTGGCCTGTCCTGCCTTTCTGGATTTTACACTTTTTTCAGATGGCCCTTTTGACCGGGGGGCAGTGAGACTTCATTGTAGTGCAGATTTCCTTTGCAAGCTTGCTTGGTTGGCCAAAAAGGGCGTATGCGTTTTTTCCTGAATATATTCAGGAAAAAACGCATACGCCCTTTTTGGCCAAGTGCATCATTGTGGACGTTCTGCCTCTTTTCCTATGCTTTACATGCAATTCCAGTCTACCTCCTGAAATCGGTTTCCTGCAGTTCTGCCCCGCTTTCAAGTCCTCTTGGCAGCCTTACTTCAAAATATTTTTGGACGATAGCTGTCATTTATAACTCTGCAGGTTTGTGAATGACAGTGCCCCTGAGCTCCTTTCTTCAACTCGCTTTCTTGTGAGCTGGCCGCAACACCGCAGCATTGCTTCAGGCCCTAGTGTGGTTCCGGCACTGCACTCTGAGCCTTTGGTTAATTCCTCTTCCTGGTGGGAAATGAGAGTTAAATTTGCCCGTCCAGACACCTCCAGCTAGTCTCTCATTTGTTCTCCCTATTCCTGTTCATTTTCCGCAGAAATTGCAAACTGGGACAAACAGGAGGTTAAAGGCACTGACTCTCCAAGTGGGGAGAGTGTTAGTAATGCGTCTGGAATGTTGCACCCTAGTACTGGGGGACGAAAACTGAGTCACATTTGAACACGTTTCCTGATCACACGTGAATCATACTCTGGGTTCCACATGCATATTTTAGCTGAAGGAAGAATCCCTTAAACCTGGAGAGTTGAGACCCATGGAATGGGTACCATGCAATATGACTTCAAAGGGTCTGCATTTGCTCACCGATCCTCACCAATCCTATCACTGCTGCGTTTATGCCGCTGTACACACGCTTGATTCTCTTTCGGAGACATATAAATCCATAGGTTTTAAGATTATTACAAGTCAGGTATATTCTTAGGCGTTTAATATGGGGTGTTGAGTCCACTTCGTTGAGCAAGGAGTAGCTCTTGTCTATTACATATTTGGCTTATGGAACGGTATCTGTGCTAATTTCAATCTCTGGTTTTATGCAGCACCCCAACTCACCTTTCCCCTTAAGCAAGCATAAGTTGGTTTTCTACATTTGAGACCCTGTTCTGTTTTGTAATTCAGTTCCTGTGTAGCCAAGTTTACATTCCGTGTTGTAGTGATATCTTATGATGTTTCTTTTTCTGTGTGACTTATTTCACTTAGAATCATCGTACCTGAATCCACTCATTATGCTGCTACGGGCCTGATGTCATAGATTTCATTGCTGAGTGATATTGCATTGTACATAAGTACCACAACTTCTTTATCCATTTTTCGCTTTCTGTGATATTGAACTTGTACCGTAAACGAGGTTCTTGTAAACAGAGGCGTCCCAAACATTGGGGTGGCTGTGTCTTTTTGATTTTAATTTCCCTAATCTATAGAACCATAAGCGGAAGTGCCCTAGGCTCTGTTGCTTTGTTTTTTAGATGTTTCAGGAAACACCATACACTTCTCCAGAGTGGCTGTTGTCAATTTACATCCCGCCCATCAGCATAACAAGGCTCCCAGTTCTCCATGGCCTGTCCTGCCTTTCTGGATTTTACACTTTCTTCAGATGGCCCTTTTGACCGGGGGGCAGTGAGACTACATTGTAGTGCAGATTTCCTTTGCAAGCTTGCTTGGTGGGCCAAAAAATATGTATGCGTTTTTTCCTGAATATATTCAGGAAAAAACGCATACGCCCTTTTTGGCCAAGTGCATCATTGTGGACGTTCTGCCTCTTTTCCTATGCTTTACATGCAATTCCAGTCTACCTCCTGAAATCGGTTTCCTGCAATTCTGCCCCGCTTTCAAGTCCTCTTGGCAGCCTTACTTCAATATATTTTTGGACGATAGCTGTCATTTATAACTCTGCAGGTTTGTGAATGACAGTGCCCCTGAGCTCCTTTCTTCAACTCGTTTCTTGTGAGCTGGCCGCAACACCGCACGATTGCTTCAGGCCCTAGTGTGATTCCGGCATGGAACGCTGAGCGTTTGGTTAATTCCTCTTCCTGGTGGGAAATGAGAGTTAAATTTGCCCGTCCAGACACCTCCAGCTAGTCTCTCATTAGTTCTCCCTATTCCTGTTCATTTTCCGCAGAAATTGCAAACTGGACCAAAGAGGACTTTAAAGGCACTGACTCTCCAAGTGGGGAGAGTGTTAGTAAAGCGTCTGGAATGTTGAACCCGAGTACCAGGGGACGAAAACTGAGACACCTTTGAACACGTTTCCCAATCACACGGTGGATCATAGTCTGGGTTCCACATGCATGTTTTAGCTGAAGGAAGAATCCCTTAAACCTGGAGAGTTGAGACCCATGGAATGGGTACCATGCAATATGACTTCAAAGGGTCTGCATTTGCTCACCGATCCTCACCAATCCTATCACTGCTGCGTTTATGCCGCTGTACACACGCTTGATTCTCTTTCAGAGACATATAAATCCATAGGTTTTTAGATTCTTACTAGTCAGGTATATTCTTAGGCGTTTAATATGGGGTGTTGAGTCCACTTCGTTGAGCAAGGAGTAGCTCTTGTCTATTACATATTTGGCTTATGGAACGGTATCTGTGCTAATTTCAATCTCTTGTTTTATGCAGCACCCCAACTCACCTTTCCCCTTAAGCAAGCATAAGTTGGTTTTCTACATTTGAGACCCTGTTCTGTTTTGTAATTCAGTTCCTGTGTAGCCAAGTTTACATTCCGTGTAGTAGTGATATCTTATGATGTTTCTTTTTCTGTGTGACTTATTTCACTTAGAATCATCGTACCTGAATCCACTCATTATGCTGCTACGGGCCTGATGACATAGATTTCATTGCTGAGTGATATTGCATTGTACGTAAGTACCACAACTTCTTTATCCATTTTTCGCTTTCTGCGATATTGAACTTGTACCGTAAACGAGGTTCTTGTAAACAGAGCCGTCCCAAACTTTGGGGTGGCTGTGTCTTTTTGATTTTAATTTCCCTAAGCTATAGGACCATAAGTGGAAGTGCCCTAGGCTCTGTTGCTTTGTTTTGTAGATGTTTCAGGAAACACCATACACTTCTCCAGAGTGGCTGTTGTCAATTTATATCCCGCCCATCAGCATAACAAGGCTCCCAGTTCTCCATGGCCTGTCCTGCCTTTCTGGATTTTACATTTTTTACAGATGGCCCTTTTGACCGGGGGGCAGTGAGACTTCATTGTAGTGCAGATTTCCTTTGCAAGCTTGCTTGGTTGGCCAAAAAGGGCGTATGCGTTTTTTCCTGAATATATTCAGGAAAAAACGCATACACCCTTTTTGGCCAAGTGCATCATTGTGGACGTTCTGCCTCTTTTCCTATGCTTTACATGCAATTCCAGTCTACCTCCTGAAATCGGTTTCCTGCCATTCTGCCCCGCTTTCAAGTCCTCTTGGCAGCCTTACTTCAATATATTTTTGGACGATAGCTGTCATTTATAACTCTGCAGGTTTGTGAATGACAGTGCCCCTGAGCTCCTTTCTTCAACTCGCTTTCTTGTGAGCTGGCCGCAACACCGCACGATTGCTTCAGGCCCTAGTGTGGTTGCGGCATGGCACGCTGAGCGTTTGGTTAATTCCTCTTCCTGGTGGGAAATGAGAGTTAAATTTGCCCGTCCAGACACCTCCAGCTAGTCTCTCATTAGTTCTCCCTATTCCTGTTCATTTTCCGCAGAAATTGCAAACTGGACCAAAGAGGAGTTTAAAGGCACTGACTCTCCAAGTGGGGAGAGTGTTAGTAAAGCGTCTGGAATGTTGAACCCGAGTACCAGGGGACGAAAACTGAGACACCTTTGAACACGTTTCCCAATCACACGGTGGATCATAGTCTGGGTTCCACATGCATGTTTTAGCTGAAGGAAGAATCCCTTAAACCTGGAGAGTTGAGACCCATGGAATGGGTACCATGCAATATGACTTCAAAGGGTCTGCATTTGCTCACCGATCCTCACCAATCCTATCACTGCTGCGTTTATGCCGCTGTACACACGCTTGATTCTCTTTCAGAGACATATAAATCCATAGGTTTTTAGATTCTTACTAGTCAGGTATATTCTTAGGCGTTTAATATGGGGTGTTGAGTCCACTTCGTTGAGCAAGGAGTAGCTCTTGTCTATTACATATTTGGCTTATGGAACGGTATCTGTGCTAATTTCAATCTCTTGTTTTATGCAGCACCCCAACTCACCTTTCCCCTTAAGCAAGCATAAGTTGGTTTTCTACATTTGAGACCCTGTTCTGTTTTGTAATTCAGTTCCTGTGTAGCGAAGTTTACATTCCGTGTTGTAGTGATATCTTATGATGTTTCTTTTTCTGTGTGACTTATTTCACTTAGAATCATCGTACCTGAATCCACTCATTATTCTGCTACGGGCCTGATGACATAGATTTCATTGCTGAGTGATATTGCATTGTACGTAAGTACCACAAATTCTTTATCCATTTTTCGCTTTCTGCGATATTGAACTTGTACCGTAAACGAGGTTCTTGTAAACAGAGCCGTCCCAAACTTTGGGGTGGCTGTGTCTTTTTGATTTTAATTTCCCTAAGCTATAGGACCATAAGTGGAAGTGCCCTAGGCTCTGTTGCTTTGTTTTGTAGATGTTTCAGGAAACACCATACACTTCTCCAGAGTGGCTGTTGTCAATTTACATCCCGCCCATCAGCATAACAAGGCTCCCAGTTCTCCATGGCCTGTCCTGCCTTTCTGGATTTTACATTTTTTACAGATGGCCCTTTTGACCGGGGGGGCAGTGAGACTTCATTGTAGTGCAGATTTCCTTTGCAAGCTTGCTTGGTTGGCCAAAAAGGGCGTATGCGTTTTTTCCTGAATATATTCAGGAAAAAACGCATACGCCCTTTTTGGCCAAGTGCATCATTGTGGACGTTCTGCCTCTTTTCCTATGCTTTACATGCAATTCCAGTCTACCTCCTGAAATCGGTTTCCTGCAGTTCTGCCCCGCTTTCAAGTCCTCTTGGCAGCCTTACTTCAAAATATTTTTGGACGATAGCTGTCATTTATAACTCTGCAGGTTTGTGAATGACAGTGCCCCTGAGCTCCTTTCTTCAACTCGCTTTCTTGTGAGCTGGCCGCAACACCGCAGCATTGCTTCAGGCCCTAGTGTGGTTCCGGCACTGCACTCTGAGCCTTTGGTTAATTCCCCTTCCTGGTGGGAAATGAGAGTTAAATTTGCCCGTCCAGACACCTCCAGCTAGTCTCTCATTGGTTCTCCCTATTCCTGTTCATTTTCCGCAGAAATTGCAAACTGGGACAAACAGGAGGTTAAAGGCACTGACTCTCCAAGTGGGGAGAGTGTTAGTAATGCGTCTGGAATGTTGCACCCTAGTACTGGGGGACGAAAACTGAGTCACATTTGAACACGTTTCCTGATCACACGTGGATCATACTCTGGGTTCCACATGCATATTTTAGCTGAAGGAAGAATCCCTTAAACCTGGAGAGTTGAGACCCATGGAATGGGTACCATGCAATATGACTTCAAAGGGTCTGCATTTGCTCACCGATCCTCACCAATCCTATCACTGCTGCGTTTATGCCGCTGTACACACGCTTGATTCTCTTTCGGAGACATATAAATCCATAGGTTTTAAGATTATTACAAGTCAGGTATATTCTTAGGCGTTTAATATGGGGTGTTGAGTCCACTTCGTTGAGCAAGGAGTAGCTCTTGTCTATTACATATTTGGCTTATGGAACGGTATCTGTGCTAATTTCAATCTCTGGTTTTATGCAGCACCCCAACTCACCTTTCCCCTTAAGCAAGCATAAGTTGGTTTTCTACATTTGAGACCCTGTTCTGTTTTGTAATTCAGTTCCTGTGTAGCCAAGTTTACATTCCGTGTTGTAGTGATATCTTATGATGTTTCTTTTTCTGTGTGACTTATTTCACTTAGAATCATCGTACCTGAATCCACTCATTATGCTGCTACGGGCCTGATGTCATAGATTTCATTGCTGAGTGATATTGCATTGTACATAAGTACCACAACTTCTTTATCCATTTTTCGCTTTCTGTGATATTGAACTTGTACCGTAAACGAGGTTCTTGTAAACAGAGGCGTCCCAAACATTGGGGTGGCTGTGTCTTTTTGATTTTAATTTCCCTAATCTATAGAACCATAAGCGGAAGTGCCCTAGGCTCTGTTGCTTTGTTTTTTAGATGTTTCAGGAAACCCCATACACTTCTCCAGAGTGGCTGTTGGCAATTTACATCCCGCCCATCAGCATAACAAGGCTCCCAGTTCTCCATGGCCTGTCCTGCCTTTCTGGATTTTACACATTTTTCAGATGGCCCTTTTGACCGGGGGGCAGTGAGACTTCATTGTAGTGCAGATTTCCTTTTCAAGCTTGCTTGGTTGGCCGAAAAGGGCGTATGCGTTTTTTCCTGAATATATTCAGGAAAAAACGCATACTCCCTTTTTGGCCAAGTGCATCATTGTGGACGTACTGCCTGTTTTCCTATGCTTTACATGCAATTCCAGTCTACCTCCTGAAATCGGTTTCCTGCAATTCTGCCCCGCTTTCAAGTCCTCTTGGCAGCCTTACTTCAATATATTTTTGGACGATAGCTGTCATTTATAACTCTGCAGGTTTGTGAATGACAGTGCCCCTGAGCTCCTTTCTTCAACTCGCTTTCTTGTGAGCTGGCCGCAACACCGCAGGATTGTTTCAGGCCCTAGTGTGGTTCCGGCATGGCACGCTGAGCCTTTGGTTAATTCCTCTTCCTGGTGTGAAATGAGAGTTAAATTTGCCCGTGCAGACACCTCCAGCTAGTCTCTCATTGGTTCTCCCTATTCCTGTTCATTTTCCGCAGAAATTGCAAACTGGACCAAAGAGGAGGTTAAAGGCACTGACTCTCCAAGTGGAGAGAGTGTTAGTAAAGCGTCTGGAATGTTGAACCCGAGTACCAGGGGACGAAAACTGAGACACCTTTGAACACGTTTCCCAATCACACGGTGGATCATACTCTGGGTTCCACATGCATGTTTTAGCTGAAGGAAGAATCCCTTAAACCTGGAGAGTTGAGACCCATGGAATGGGTACCATGCAATATGACTTCAAAGGGTCTGCATTTGCTCACCGATCCTCACCAATCCTATCACTGCTGCGTTTATGCCGCTGTACACACGCTTGATTCTCTTTCAGAGACATATAAATCCATAGGTTTTTAGATTCTTACTAGTCAGGTATATTCTTAGGCGTTTAATATGGGGTGTTGAGTCCACTTCGTTGAGCAAGGAGTAGCTCTTGTCTATTACATATTTGGCTTATGGAACGGTATCTGTGCTAATTTCAATCTCTTGTTTTATGCAGCACCCCAACTCACCTTTCCCCTTAAGCAAGCATAAGTTGATTTTCTACATTTGAGACCCTATTCTGTTTTGTAATTCAGTTCCTGTGTAGCCAAGTTTACATTCCGTGTAGTAGTGATATCTTTTGATGTTTCTTTTTATGTGTGACTTATTTCACTTAGAATCATCGTACCTGAATCCACTCATTATGCTGCTACGGGCCTGATGACATAGATTTCATTGCTGAGTGATATTGCATTGTACGTAAGTACCACAACTTCTTTATCCATTTTTCGCTTTCTGCGATATTGAACTTGTACCGTAAACGAGGTTCTTGTAAACAGAGCCGTCCCAAACTTTGGGGTGGCTGTGTCTTTTTGATTTTAATTTCCCTAAGCTATAGGACCATAAGTGGAAGTGCCCTAGGCTCTGTTGCTTTGTTTTGTAGATGTTTCAGGAAACACCATACACTTCTCCAGAGTGGCTGTTGTCAATTTACATCCCGCCCATCAGCATAACAAGGCTCCCAGTTCTCCATGGCCTGTCCTGCCTTTCTGGATTTTACATTTTTTACAGATGGCCCTTTTGACCGGGGGGCAGTGAGACTTCATTGTAGTGTAGATTTCCTTTGCAAGCTTGCTTGGTTGGCCAAAAAGTGCGTATGCGTTTTTTCCTGAATATATTCAGGAAAAAACGCATATGCCCTTTTTGGCCAAGTGCATCATTGTGGACGTTCTGCCTCTTTTCCTATGCTTTACATGCAATTCCAGTCTACCTCCTGAAATCGGTTTCCTGCCATTCTGCCCCGCTTTCAAGTCCTCTTGGCAGCCTTACTTCAATATATTTTTGGACGATAGCTGTCATTTATAACTCTGCAGGTTTGTGAATGACAGTGCCCCTGAGCTCCTTTCTTCAACTCGCTTTCTTGTGAGCTGGCCGCAACACCGCAGGATTGTTTCAGGCCCTAGTGTGGTTCCGGCATGGCACGCTGAGCCTTTGGTTAATTCCTCTTCCTGGTGTGAAATGAGAGTTAAATTTGCCCGTGCAGACACCTCCAGCTAGTCTCTCATTGGTTCTCCCTATTCATGTTCATTTTCCGCAGAAATTGCAAACTGGGCCAAACAGGAGGTTAAAGGCACTGACTCTCCAAGTGGGGAGAGTGTTAGTAAAGCGTCTGGAATGTTGCACCCGAGTACCAGGGGACGAAAACTGAGACACCTTTGAACACGTTTCCCAATCACATGGTGGATCATACTCTGGGTTCCACATGCATATTTTAGCTGAAGGAAGAATCCCTTAAAACTGGAGAGTTGAGACCCATGGAATGGGTACCATGCAATATGACTTCAAAGTGTCTGCATTTGCTCACCGATCCTCACCAATCCTATCACTGCTGCGTTTATGCCGCTGTACACACGCTTGATTCTCTTTCGGAGACATATAAATCCATAGGTTTTAAGATTCTTACTAGTCAGGTATATTCTTAGGCGTTTAATATGGGGTGTTGAGTCCACTTCGTTGAGCAAGGAGTAGCTCTTGTCTATTACATATTTGGCTTATGGAACGGTATCTGTGCTAATTTCAATCTCTGGTTTTATGCAGCACCCCAACTCACCTTTCCCCTTAAGCAAGCATAAGTTGGTTTTCTACATTTGAGACCCTGCTGTGTTTTGTAATTCAGTTCCTTTGTAGCCAAGTTTACATTCCGTGAAGTAGTGATATCTTATGATGTTTCTTTTTCTGTGTGACTTATTTCACTTAGAATCATCGTACCTGAATCCACTCATTATGCTGCTACGGGCCTGATGACATAGATTTCATTGCTGAGTGATATTGCATTGTACGTAAGTACCACAACTTCTTTATCCATTTTTCGCTTTCTGCGATATTGAACTTGTACTGTAAAGGAGGTTCTTGTAAACAGAGCCGTCCCAAACTTTGGGGTGGCTGTGTCTTTTTGATTTTCATTTCCCTAAGCTATAGGACCATAAGTGGAAGTGCCCTAGGCTCTGTTGCTTTGTTTTGTAGATGTTTCAGGAAACGCCATACACTTCTCCAGAGTGGCTGTTGGCAATTTACATCCCGCCCATCAGCATAACAAGGCTCCCAGTTCTCCATGGCCTGTCCTGCCTTTCTGGATTTTACACTTTTTTCAGATGGCCCTTTTGTCCGGGGGCCAGTGAGACTTCATTGTAGTGCAGATTTCCTTTGCAAGCTTGCTTGGTTGGCCAAAAAGTGCGTATGCGTTTTTTCCTGAATATATTCAGGAAAAAACGCATACGCCCTTTTTGGCCAAGTGCATCATTGTGGACGTTCTGCCTCTTTTCCTATGCTTTACATGCAATTCCAGTCTACCTCCTGAAATCGGTTTCCTGCAGTTCTGCCCCGCTTTGAAGTCCTCTTGGCAGCCTTACTTCAATATATTTTTGGACGATAGCTGTCATTTATAACTCTGCAGGTTTGTGAATGACAGTGCCCCTGAGCTCCTTTCTTCAACTCGCTTTCTTGTGAGCTGGCCGCAACACCGCAGGATTGTTTCAGGCCCTAGTGTGGTTCCGGCACGGCACTCTGAGCCTTTGGTTAATTCCTCTTCCTGGTGGGAAATGAGAGTTAAATTTGCCCGTCCAGACACCTCCAGCTAGTCTCTCATTGGTTCTCCCTATTCCTGTTCATTTTCCGCAGAAATTGCAAACTGGGCCAAACAGGAGGTTAAAGGCACTGACTCTCCAAGTGGGGAGAGTGTTAGTAAAGCATCTGGAATGTTGCACCCGAGTACCAGGGGACGAAAACTGAGACACCTTTGAACACGTTTCCCAATCACACGGTGGATCATACTCTGGGTTCCACATGCATGTTTTAGCTGAAGGAAGAATCCCTTAAACCTGGAGAGTTGAGACCCATGGAATGGGTACCATGCAATATGACTTCAAAGGGTCTGCATTTGCTCGCCGATCCTCACCAATCCTATCACAGCTGCGTTTATGCCGCTGTACACACGCTTGATTCTCTTTCGGAGACATATAAATCCATAGGTTTTAAGATTCTTACTAGTCAGGTATATTCTTAGGCGTTTAATATGGTGTGTTGAGTCCACTTCGTTGAGCAAGGAGTAGCTCTTGTCTATTACATATTTGGCTTATGGAACGGTATCTGTGCTAATTTCAATCTCTGGTTTTATGCAGCACCCCAACTCACCTTTCCCCTTAAGGAAGCATAAGTTGGTTTTCTACATTTGAGACCCTGTTCTGTTTTGTAATTCAGTTCCTGTGTAGCCAAGTTTACATTCCGTGTAGTAGTGATATCTTATGATGTTTCTTTTTCTCTGTGACTTATTTCACTTAGAATCATCGTACCTGAATCCACTCGTCATGCTGCTACGGGCCTGATGACATAGATTTCATTGCTGAGTGATATTGCATTGTACGTAAGTACCACAACTTCTTTATCCATTTTTCACTTTCTGTGATATTGAACTTGTACTGTAAACGAGGTTCTTGTAAACAGAGCCGTCCCAAACTTTGGGGTGGCTGTGTCTTTTTGATTTTAATTTCCCTAATCTATAGGACCATAAGTGGAAGTGCCCTAGGCTCTGTTGCTTTGTTTTGTAGATGTTTCAGGAAACACCATACACTTCTCCAGAGTGGCTGTTGGCAATTTACATCCCTCCCATCAGCAAAACAAGGCTCCCAGTTCTCCATGGCCTGTCCTGCCTTTCTGGATTTTACACTTTTTTCAGATGGCCCTTTTGACCGGGGTGCAGTGAGACTTCATTGTAGTGCAGATTTCCTTTGCAAGCTTGCTTGGTTGGCCAAAAAGGGCGTATGCGTTTTTTCCTGAATATATTCAGGAAAAAACGCATACGCCCTTTTTGGCCAAGTGCATCATTGTGGACGTTCTGCCTCTTTTCCTATGCTTTACATGCAATTCCAGTCTACCTCCTGAAATCGGTTTCCTGCAATTCTGCCCCGCTTTCAAGTCCTCTTGGCAGCCTTACTTCAATATATTTTTGGACGATAGCTGTCATTTATAACTCTGCAGGTTTGTGAATGACAGTGCCCCTGAGCTCCTTTCTTCAACTCGCTTTCTTGTGAGCTGGCCGCAACACCGCAGGATTGTTTCAGGCCCTAGTGTCGCTCCGGCACGGCACGCTGAGCGTTTCGTTAATTCCTCTTCCTGGTGGGAAATGAGAGTTAAATTTGCCCGTCCAGACACCTCCAGCTAGTCTCTCATTGGTTCTCCCTATTCCTGTTCATTTTCCGCAGAAATTGCAAACTGGGACAAACAGGAGGTTAAAGGCACTGACTCTCCAAGTGGGGAGAGTGTTAGTAATGCGTCTGGAATGTTGCACCCTAGTACTGGGGGACGAAAACTGAGTCACATTTGAACACGTTTCCTGATCACATGTGGATCATACTCTGGGTTCCACATGCATATTTTAGCTGAAGGAAGAATCCCTTAAACCTGGAGAGTTGAGACCCATGGAATGGGTACCATGCAATATGACTTCAAAGGGTCTGCATTTGCTCACCGATCCTCACCAATCCTATCACTGCTGCGTTTATGCCGCTGTACACACGCTTGATTCTCTTTCGGAGACATATAAATCCATAGGTTTTAAGATTCTTACAAGTCAGGTATATTCTTAGGCGTTTAATATGGGGTGTTGAGTCCACTTCGTTGAGCAAGGAGTAGCTCTTGTCTATTACATATTTGGCTTATGGAACGGTATCTGTGCTAATTTCAATCTCTGGTTTTATGCAGCACCCCAACTCACCTTTCCCCTTAAGCAAGCATAAGTTGGTTTTCTACATTTGAGACCCTGCTGTGTTTTGTAATTCAGTTCCTTTGTAGCCAAGTTTACATTCCGTGAAGTAGTGATATCTTATGATGTTTCTTTTTCTGTGTGACTTATTTCACTTAGAATCATCGTACCTGAATCCACTCATTATGCTGCTACGGGCCTGATGTCATAGATTTCATTGCTGAGTGATATTGCATTGTACATAAGTACCACAACTTCTTTATCCATTTTTCACTTTCTGTGATATTGAACTTGTACCGTAAACGAGGTTCTTGTAAACAGAGACGTCCCTAACATTGGGGTGGCTGTGTTTTTTTGATTTTAATTTCCCTAATCTATAGAACCATAAGCGGAAGTGCCCTAGGCTCTGTTGCTTTGTTTTTTAGATGTTTCAGGAAACACCATACACTTCTCCAGAGTGGCTGTTGGCAATTTACATCCCGCCCATCAGCATAACAAGGCTCCCAGTTCTCCATGGCCTGTCCTGCCTTTCTGGATTTTACACTTTTTTCAGATGGCCCTTTTGACCGGGGGGCAGTGAGACTTCATTGTAGTGCAGATTTCCTTTGCAAGCTTGCTTGGTTGGCCGAAAAGGGCGTATGCGTTTTTTCCTGAATATATTCAGGAAAAAATGCATACGCCCTTTTTGGCCAAGTGCATCATTGTGGACGTTCTGCCTCTTTTCCTATGCTTTACATGCAATTCCAGTCTACCTCCTGAAATCGGTTTCCTGCAGTTCTGCCCCGCTTTCAAGTCCTCTTGGCAGCCTTACTTCAAAATATTTTTGGACGATAGCTGTCATTTATAACTCTGCAGGTTTGTGAATGACAGTGCCCCTGAGCTCCTTTCTTCAACTCGCTTTCTTGTGAGCTGGCCGCAACACCGCAGCATTGCTTCAGGCCCTAGTGTGGTTCCGGCACTGCACTCTGAGCCTTTGGTTAATTCCGCTTCCTGGTGGGAAATGAGAGTTAAATTTGCCCGTCCAGACACCTCCAGCTAGTCTCTCATTAGTTCTCCCTATTCCTGTTCATTTTCCGCAGAAATTGAAAACTGGGCCAAACAGGAGGTTAAAGGCACTGATTCTCCAAGTGGGGAGAGTGTTAGTAAAGCGTCTGGAATGTTGCACCCGAGTACCAGGGGACGAAAACTGAGGCACCTTTGAACACGTTTCCCGATCACACGGTGGATCATACTCTGGGTTCCACATGCATGTTTTAGCTGAAGGAAGAATCCCTTAAACCTGGAGAGTTGAGACCCATGGAATGGGTACCATGCAATATGACTTCAAAGGGTCTGCATTTGCTCGCCGATCCTCACCAATCCTATCACTGCTGCGTTTATGCCGCTGTACACACGCTTGATACTCTTTCAGAGACATATAAATCCATAGGTTTTTAGATTCTTACTAGTCAGGTATATTCTTAGGCGTTTAATATGGGGTGTTGAGTCCACTTCGTTGAGCAAGGAGTAGCTCTTGTCTATTACATATTTGGCTTATGGAACGGTATCTGTGCTAATTTCAATCTCTTGTTTTATGCAGCACCCCAACTCACCTTTCCCCTTAAGCAAGCATAAGTTGGTTTTCTACATTTGAGACCCTGTTCTGTTTTGTAATTCAGTTCCTGTGTAGCCAAGTTTACATTCCGTGTAGTAGTGATATCTTATGATGTTTCTTTTTCTGTGTGACTTATTTCACTTAGAATCATCGTACCTGAATCCACTCATTATGCTGCTACGGGCCTGATGACATAGATTTCATTGCTGAGTGATATTGCATTGTACGTAAGTACCACAACTTCTTTATCCATTTTTCGCTTTCTGCGATATTGAACTTGTACTGTAAACGAGGTTCTTGTAAACAGAGCCGTCCCAAACTTTGGGGTGGCTGTGTCTTTTTGATTTTAATTTCCCTAATCTATAGGACCATAAGTGGAAGTGCCCTAGGCTCTGTTGCTTTGTTTTGTAGATGTTTCAGGAAACGCCATACACTTCTCCAGAGTGGCTGTTGGCAATTTACATCCCGCCCATCAGCATAACAAGGCTCCCAGTTCTCCATGGCCTGTCCTGCCTTTCTGGATTTTACACTTTTTTCAGATGGCCCTTTTGACCGGGGGGCAGTGAGACTTCATTGTAGTGCAGATTTCCTTTGCAAGCTTGCTTGGTTGGCCAAAAAGGGCGTATGCGTTTTTTCCTGAATATATTCAGGAAAAAACGCATATGCCCTTTTTGGCCAAGTGCATCATTGTGGACGTTCTGCCTCTTTTCCTATGCTTTACATGCAATTCCAGTCTACCTCCTGAAATCGGTTTCCTGCAATTCTGCCCCGCTTTCAAGTCCTCTTGGCAGCCTTACTTCAAAATATTTTTGGACGATAGCTGTCATTTATAACTCTGCAGGTTTGTGAATGACAGTGCCCCTGAGCTCCTTTCTTCAACTCGCTTTCTTGTCAGCTGGCCGCAACACCGCAGGATTGTTTCAGGCCCTAGTGTGGTTCCGGCACGGCACGCTGAGCCTTTGGTTAATTCCTCTTCCTGGTGGGAAATGAGAGTTAAATTTGCCCGTCCAGACACCTCCAGCTAGTCTCTCATTGGTTCTCCCTATTCCTGTTCATTTTCCGCAGAAATTGCAAACTGGGCCAAACAGGAGGTTAAAGGCACTGACTCTCCAAGTGGGGAGAGTGTTAGTAATGCGTCTGGAATGTTGCACCCTAGTACTGGGGGACGAAAACTGAGTCACATTTGAACACGTTTCCTGATCACATGTGGATCATACTCTGGGTTCCACATGCATATTTTAGCTGAAGGAAGAATCCCTTAAACCTGGAGAGTTGAGACCCATGGAATGGGTACCATGCAATATGACTTCAAAGGGTCTGCATTTGCTCACCGATCCTCACCAATCCTATCACTGCTGCGTTTATGCCGCTGTACACACGCTTGATTCTCTTTCGGAGACATATAAATCCATAGGTTTTAAGATTCTTACAAGTCAGGTATATTCTTAGGCGTTTAATATGGGGTGTTGAGTCCACTTCGTTGAGCAAGGAGTAGCTCTTGTCTATTACATATTTGGCTTATGGAACGGTATCTGTGCTAATTTCAATCTCTGGTTTTATGCAGCACCCCAACTCACCTTTCCCCTTAAGCAAGCATAAGTTGGTTTTCTACATTTGAGACCCTGTTCTGTTTTGTAATTCAGTTCCTGTGTAGCCAAGTTTACATTCCGTGTTGTAGTGATATCTTATGATGTTTCTTTTTCTGTGTGACTTATTTCACTTAGAATCATCGTACCTGAATCCACTCATTATGCTGCTACGGGCCTGATGTCATAGATTTCATTGCTGAGTGATATTGCATTGTACATAAGTACCACAACTTCTTTATCCATTTTTCACTTTCTGTGATATTGAACTTGTACCGTAAACGAGGTTCTTGTAAACAGAGACGTCCCTAACATTGGGGTGGCTGTGTTTTTTTGATTTTAATTTCCCTAATCTATAGAACCATAAGCGGAAGTGCCCTCGGCTCTGTTGCTTTGTTTTTTAGATGTTTCAGGAAACACCATACACTTCTCCAGAGTGGCTGTTGGCAATTTACATCCCGCCCATCAGCATAACAAGGCTCCCAGTTCTCCATGGCCTGTCCTGCCTTTCTGGATTTTACACTTTTTTCAGATGGCCCTTTTGACCGGGGGGCAGTGAGACTTCATTGTAGTGCAGATTTCCTTTGCAAGCTTGCTTGGTTGGCCGAAAAGGGCGTATGCGTTTTTTCCTGAATATATTCAGGAAAAAATGCATACGCCCTTTTTGGCCAAGTGCATCATTGTGGACGTTCTGCCTCTTTTCCTATGCTTTACATGCAATTCCAGTCTACCTCCTGAAATCGGTTTCCTGCAGTTCTGCCCCGCTTTCAAGTCCTCTTGGCAGCCTTACTTCAAAATATTTTTGGACGATAGCTGTCATTTATAACTCTGCAGGTTTGTGAATGACAGTGCCCCTGAGCTCCTTTCTTCAACTCGCTTTCTTGTGAGCTGGCCGCAACACCGCAGCATTGCTTCAGGCCCTAGTGTGGTTCCGGCACTGCACTCTGAGCCTTTGGTTAATTCCGCTTCCTGGTGGGAAATGAGAGTTAAATTTGCCCGTCCAGACACCTCCAGCTAGTCTCTCATTAGTTCTCCCTATTCCTGTTCATTTTCCGCAGAAATTGAAAACTGGGCCAAACAGGAGGTTAAAGGCACTGATTCTCCAAGTGGGGAGAGTGTTAGTAAAGCGTCTGGAATGTTGCACCCGAGTACCAGGGGACGAAAACTGAGACACCTTTGAACACGTTTCCCGATCACACGGTGGATCATACTCTGGGTTCCACATGCATGTTTTAGCTGAAGGAAGAATCCCTTAAACCTGGAGAGTTGAGACCCATGGAATGGGTACCATGCAATATGACTTCAAAGGGTCTGCATTTGCTCGCCGATCCTCACCAATCCTATCACTGCTGCGTTTATGCCGCTGTACACACGCTTGATACTCTTTCAGAGACATATAAATCCATAGGTTTTTAGATTCTTACTAGTCAGGTATATTCTTAGGCGTTTAATATGGGGTGTTGAGTCCACTTCGTTGAGCAAGGAGTAGCTCTTGTCTATTACATATTTGGCTTATGGAACGGTATCTGTGCTAATTTCAATCTCTTGTTTTATGCAGCACCCCAACTCACCTTTCCCCTTAAGCAAGCATAAGTTGGTTTTCTACATTTGAGACCCTGTTCTGTTTTGTAATTCAGTTCCTGTGTAGCCAAGTTTACATTCCGTGTAGTAGTGATATCTTATGATGTTTCTTTTTCTGTGTGACTTATTTCACTTAGAATCATCGTACCTGAATCCACTCATTATGCTGCTACGGGCCTGATGACATAGATTTCATTGCTGAGTGATATTGCATTGTACGTAAGTACCACAACTTCTTTATCCATTTTTCGCTTTCTGCGATATTGAACTTGTACTGTAAACGAGGTTCTTGTAAACAGAGCCGTCCCAAACTTTGGGGTGGCTGTGTCTTTTTGATTTTAATTTCCCTAATCTATAGGACCATAAGTGGAAGTGCCCTAGGCTCTGTTGCTTTGTTTTGTAGATGTTTCAGGAAACGCCATACACTTCTCCAGAGTGGCTGTTGGCAATTTACATCCCGCCCATCAGCATAACAAGGCTCCCAGTTCTCCATGGCCTGTCCTGCCTTTCTGGATTTTACACTTTTTTCAGATGGCCCTTTTGACCGGGGGGCAGTGAGACTTCATTGTAGTGTAGATTTCCTTTGCAAGCTTGCTTGGTTGGCCAAAAAGGGCGTATGCGTTTTTTCCTGAATATATTCAGGAAAAAACGCATATGCCCTTTTTGGCCAAGTTCATCATTGTGGACGTTCTGCCTCTTTTCCTATGCTTTACATGCAATTCCAGTCTACCTCCTGAAATCGGTTTCCTGCAATTCTGCCCCGCTTTCAAGTCCTCTTGGCAGCCTTACTTCAATATATTTTTGGACGATAGCTGTCATTTATAACTCTGCAGGTTTGTGAATGACAGTGCCCCTGAGCTCCTTTCTTCAACTCGCTTTCTTGTGAGCTGGCCGCAACACCGCAGGATTGTTTCAGGCCCTAGAGTGGTTCCGGCATGGCACGCTGAGCCTTTGGTTAATTCCTCTTCCTGGTGTGAAATGAGAGTTAAATTTGCCCGTGCAGACACCTCCAGCTAGTCTCTCATTGGTTCTCCCTATTCATGTTCATTTTCCGCAGAAATTGCAAACTGGGCCAAACAGGAGGTTAAAGGCACTGACTCTCCAAGTGGGGAGAGTGTTAGTAAAGCGTCTGGAATGTTGAACCCGAGTACCAGGGGACGAAAACTGAGACACCTTTGAACACGTTTCCCAATCACATGGTGGATCATACTCTGGGTTCCACATGCATGTTTTAGCTGAAGGAAGAATCCCTTAAAACTGGAGAGTTGAGAACCATGGAATGGGTACCATGCAATATGACTTCAAAGTGTCTGCATTTGCTCACCGATCCTCACCAATCCTATCACTGCTGCGTTTATGCCGCTGTACACACGCTTGATTCTCTTTCGGAGACATATAAATCCATAGGTTTTAAGATTCTTACTAGTCAGGTATATTCTTAGGCGTTTAATATGGGGTGTTGAGTCCACTTCGTTGAGCAAGGAGTAGCTCTTGTCTATTACATATTTGGCTTATGGAACGGTATCTGTGCTAATTTCAATCTCTGGTTTTATGCAGCACCCCAACTCACCTTTCCCCTTAAGCAAGCATAAGTTGGTTTTCTACATTTGAGACCCTGCTGTGTTTTGTAATTCAGTTCCTTTGTAGCCAAGTTTACATTCCGTGAAGTAGTGATATCTTATGATGTTTCTTTTTCTGTGTGACTTATTTCACTTAGAATCATCGTACCTGAATCCACTCATTATGCTGCTACGGGCCTGATGACATAGATTTCATTGCTGAGTGATATTGCATTGTACGTAAGTACCACAAATTCTTTATCCATTTTTCGCTTTCTGCGATATTGAACTTGTACTGTAAAGGAGGTTCTTGTAAACAGAGCCGTCCCAAACTTTGGGGTGGCTGTGTCTTTTTGATTTTCATTTCCCTAAGCTATAGGACCATAAGTGGAAGTGCCCTAGGCTCTGTTGCTTTGTTTTGTAGATGTTTCAGGAAACGCCATACACTTCTCCAGAGTGGCTGTTGGCAATTTACATCCCGCCCATCAGCATAACAAGGCTCCCAGTTCTCCATGGCCTGTCCTGCCTTTCTGGATTTTACACTTTTTTCAGATGGCCCTTTTGTCCGGGGGCCAGTGAGACTTCATTGTAGTGCAGATTTCCTTTGCAAGCTTGCTTGGTTGGCCAAAAAGTGCGTATGCGTTTTTTCCTGAATATATTCAGGAAAAAACGCATACGCCCTTTTTGGCCAAGTGCATCATTGTGGACGTTCTGCCTCTTTTCCTATGCTTTACATGCAATTCCAGTCTACCTCCTGAAATCGGTTTCCTGCAGTTCTGCCCCGCTTTGAAGTCCTCTTGGCAGCCTTACTTCAATATATTTTTGGACGATAGCTGTCATTTATAACTCTGCAGGTTTGTGAATGACAGTGCCCCTGAGCTCCTTTCTTCAACTCGCTTTCTTGTGAGCTGGCCGCAACACCGCAGGATTGTTTCAGGCCCTAGTGTGGTTCCGGCACGGCACTCTGAGCCTTTGGTTAATTCCTCTTCCTGGTGGGAAATGAGAGTTAAATTTGCCCGTCCAGACACCTCCAGCTAGTCTCTCATTGGTTCTCCCTATTCCTGTTCATTTTCCGCAGAAATTGCAAACTGGGCCAAACAGGAGGTTAAAGGCACTGACTCTCCAAGTGGGGAGAGTGTTAGTAAAGCATCTGGAATGTTGCACCCGAGTACCAGGGGACGAAAACTGAGACACATTTGAACACGTTTCCCAATCACACGGTGGATCATACTCTGGGTTCCACATGCATGTTTTAGCTGAAGGAAGAATCCCTTAAACCTGGAGAGTTGAGACCCATGGAATGGGTACCATGCAATATGACTTCAAAGGGTCTGCATTTGCTCGCCGATCCTCACCAATCCTATCACAGCTGCGTTTATGCCGCTGTACACACGCTTGATTCTCTTTCGGAGACATATAAATCCATAGGTTTTAAGATTCTTACTAGTCAGGTATATTCTTAGGCGTTTAATATGGTGTGTTGAGTCCACTTCGTTGAGCAAGGAGTAGCTCTTGTCTATTACATATTTGGCTTATGGAACGGTATCTGTGCTAATTTCAATCTCTGGTTTTATGCAGCACCCCAACTCACCTTTCCCCTTAAGCAAGCATAAGTTGGTTTTCTACATTTGAGACCCTGTTCTGTTTTGTAATTCAGTTCCTGTGTAGCCAAGTTTACATTCCGTGTAGTAGTGATATCTTATGATGTTTCTTTTTCTCTGTGACTTATTTCACTTAGAATCATCGTACCTGAATACACTCGTCATGCTGCTACGGGCCTGATGACATAGATTTCATTGCTGAGTGATATTGCATTGTACGTAAGTACCACAACTTCTTTATCCATTTTTCGCTTTCTGTGATATTGAACTTGTACCGTAAACGAGGTTCTTGTAAACAGAGGCGTCCCTAACATTGGGGTGGCTGTGTTTTTTTGATTTTAATTTCCCTAATCTATAGAACCATAAGCGGAAGTGCCCTAGGATCTGTTGCTTTGTTTTTTAGATGTTTCAGGAAACACCATACACTTCTCCAGAGTGGCTGTTGGCAATTTACATCCCGCCCATCAGCATAACAAGGCTCCCAGTTCTCCATGGCCTGTCCTGCCTTTCTGGATTTTACACTTTTTTCAGATGGCCCTTTTGACCGGGGGGCAGTGAGACTTCATTGTAGTGCAGATTTCCTTTGCAAGCTTGCTTGGTTGGCCGAAAAGGGCGTATGCGTTTTTTCCTGAATATATTCAGGAAAAAATGCATACGCCCTTTTTGGCCAAGTGCATCATTGTGGACGTTCTGCCTCTTTTCCTATGCTTTACATGCAATTCCAGTCTACCTCCTGAAATCGGTTTCCTGCAGTTCTGCCCCGCTTTCAAGTCCTCTTGGCAGCCTTACTTCAAAATATTTTTGGACGATAGCTGTCATTTATAACTCTGCAGGTTTGTGAATGACAGTGCCCCTGAGCTCCTTTCTTCAACTCGCTTTCTTGTGAGCTGGCCGCAACACCGCAGCATTGCTTCAGGCCCTAGTGTGGTTCCGGCACTGCACTCTGAGCCTTTGGTTAATTCCGCTTCCTGGTGGGAAATGAGAGTTAAATTTGCCCGTCCAGACACCTCCAGCTAGTCTCTCATTGGTTCTCCCTATTCCTGTTCATTTTCCGCAGAAATTGAAAACTGGGCCAAACAGGAGGTTAAAGGCACTGATTCTCCAAGTGGGGAGAGTGTTAGTAAAGCGTCTGGAATGTTGCACCCGAGTACCAGGGGACGAAAACTGAGACACATTTGAACACGTTTCCCGATCACACGGTGGATCATACTCTGGGTTCCACATGCATGTTTTAGCTGAAGGAAGAATCCCTTAAACCTGGAGAGTTGAGACCCATGGAATGGGTACCATGCAATATGACTTCAAAGGGTCTGCATTTGCTCGCCGATCCTCACCAATCCTATCACTGCTGCGTTTATGCCGCTGTACACACGCTTGATTCTCTTTCAGAGACATATAAATCCATAGGTTTTTAGATTCTTACTAGTCAGGTATATTCTTAGGCGTTTAATATGGGGTGTTGAGTCCACTTCGTTGAGCAAGGAGTAGCTCTTGTCTATTACATATTTGGCTTATGGAACGGTATCTGTGCTAATTTCAATCTCTTGTTTTATGCAGCACCCCAACTCACCTTTCCCCTTAAGCAAGCATAAGTTGGTTTTCTACATTTGAGACCCTGTTCTGTTTTGTAATTCAGTTCCTGTGTAGCCAAGTTTACATTCCGTGTAGTAGTGATATCTTATGATGTTTCTTTTTCTGTGTGACTTATTTCACTTAGAATCATCGTACCTGAATCCACTCATTATGCTGCTACGGGCCTGATGACATAGATTTCATTGCTGAGTGATATTGCATTGTACGTAAGTACCACAACTTCTTTATCCATTTTTCGCTTTCTGCGATATTGAACTTGTACCGTAAACGAGGTTCTTGTAAACAGAGCCGTCCCAAACTTTGGGGTGGCTGTGTCTTTTTGATTTTAATTTCCCTAAGCTATAGGACCATAAGTGGAAGTGCCCTAGGCTCTGTTGCTTTGTTTTGTAGATGTTTCAGGAAACGCCATACACTTCTCCAGAGTGGCTGTTGTCAATTTACATCCCGCCCATCAGCATAACAAGGCTCCCAGTTCTCCATGGCCTGTCCTGCCTTTCTGGATTTTACACTTTTTTCAGATGGCCCTTTTGACCGGGGGGCAGTGAGACTTCATTGTAGTGCAGATTTCCTTTGCAAGATTGCTTGGTTGGCCAAAAAGGGCGTATGCGTTTTTTCCTGAATATATTCAGGAAAAAACGCATACGCCCTTTTTGGCCAAGTGCATCATTGTGGACGTTCTGCCTCTTTTCCTATGCTTTACATGCAATTCCAGTCTACCTCCTGAAATCGGTTTCCTGCAGTTCTGCCCCGCTTTCAAGTCCTCTTGGCAGCCTTACTTCAAAATATTTTTGGACGATAGCTGTCATTTATAACTCTGCAGGTTTGTGAATGACAGTGCCCCTGAGCTCCTTTCTTCAACTCGCTTTCTTGTGAGCTGGCCGCAACACCGCAGCATTGCTTCAGGCCCTAGTGTGGTTCCGGCACTGCACTCTGAGCCTTTGGTTAATTCCTCTTCCTGGTGGGAAATGAGAGTTAAATTTGCCCGTCCAGACACCTCCAGCTAGTCTCTCATTGGTTCTCCCTATTCCTGTTCATTTTCCGCAGAAATTGCAAACTGGGACAAACAGGAGGTTAAAGGCACTGACTCTCCAAGTGGGGAGAGTGTTAGTAATGCGTCTGGAATGTTGCACCCTAGTACTGGGGGACGAAAACTGAGTCACATTTGAACACGTTTCCTGATCACACGTGGATCATACTCTGGGTTCCACATGCATATTTTAGCTGAAGGAAGAATCCCTTAAACCTGGAGAGTTGAGACCCATGGAAAGGGTACCATGCAATATGACTTCAAAGGGTCTGCATTTGCTCACCGATCCTCACCAATCCTATCACTGCTGCGTTTATGCCGCTGTACACACGCTTGATTCTCTTTCGGAGACATATAAATCCATAGGTTTTAAGATTCTTACAAGTCAGGTATATTCTTAGGCGTTTAATATGGGGTGTTGAGTCCACTTCGTTGAGCAAGGAGTAGCTCTTGTCTATTACATATTTGGCTTATGGAACGGTATCTGTGCTAATTTCAATCTCTTGTTTTATGCAGCACCCCAACTCACCTTTCCCCTTAAGCAAGCATAAGTTGGTTTTCTACATTTGAGACCCTGTTCTGTTTTGTAATTCAGTTCCTGTGTAGCCAAGTTTACATTCCGTGTTGTAGTGATATCTTATGATGTTTCTTTTTCTGTGTGACTTATTTCACTTAGAATCATCGTACCTGAATCCACTCATTATGCTGCTACGGGCCTGATGTCATAGATTTCATTGCTGAGTGATATTGCATTGTACATAAGTACCACAACTTCTTTATCCATTTTTCGCTTTCTGTGATATTGAACTTGTACCGTAAACGAGGTTCTTGTAAACAGAGGCGTCCCAAACATTGGGGTGGCTGTGTCTTTTTGATTTTAATTTCCCTAATCTATAGAACCATAAGCGGAAGTGCCCTAGGCTCTGTTGCTTTGTTTTTTAGATGTTTCAGGAAACACCATACACTTCTCCAGAGTGGCTGTTGGCAATTTACATCCCGCCCATCAGCATAACAAGGCTCCCAGTTCTCCATGGCCTGTCCTGCCTTTCTGGATTTTACACTTTCTTCAGATGGCCCTTTTGACCGGGGGGCAGTGAGACTTCATTGTAGTGTAGATTTCCTTTGCAAGCTTGCTTGGTTGGCCAAAAAGGGTGTATGCGTTTTTTCCTGAATATATTCAGGAAAAAACGCATACGCCCTTTTTGGCCAAGTGCATCATTGTGGACATTCTGCCTCTTTTCCTATGCTTTACATGCAATTCCAGTCTACCTCCTGAAATCGGTTTCCTGCAATTCTGCCCCGCTTTCAAGTCCTCTTGGCAGCCTTACTTCAATATATTTTTGGACGATAGCTGTCATTTATAACTCTGCAGGTTTGTGAATGACAGTGCCCCTGAGCTCCTTTCTTCAACTCGCTTTCTTGTGAGCTGGCCGCAACACCGCAGCATTGCTTCAGGCCCTAGTGTGGTTCCGGCACTGCACTCTGAGCCTTTGGTTAATTCCGCTTCCTGGTGCGAAATGAGAGTTAAATTTGCCCGTCCAGACACCTCCAGCTAGTCTCTCATTGGTTCTCCCTATTCCTGTTCATTTTCCGCAGAAATTGAAAACTGGGCCAAACAGGAGGTTAAAGGCACTGATTCTCCAAGTGGGGAGAGTGTTAGTAAAGCGTCTGGAATGTTGCACCCGAGTACCAGGGGACAAAAACTGAGACACATTTGAACACGTTTCCCGATCACACAGTGGATCATACTCTGGGTTCCACATGCATGTTTTAGCTGAAGGAAGAATCCCTTAAACCTGGAGAGTTGAGACCCATGGAATGGGTACCATGCAATATGACTTCAAAGGGTCTGCATTTGCTCGCCGATCCTCACCAATCCTATCACTGCTGCGTTTATGCCGCTGTACACACGCTTGATTCTCTTTCAGAGACATATAAATCCATAGGTTTTTAGATTCTTACTAGTCAGGTATATTCTTAGGCGTTTAATATGGGGTGTTGAGTCCACTTCGTTGAGCAAGGAGTAGCTCTTGTCTATTACATATTTGGCTTATGGAACGGTATCTGTGCTAATTTCAATCTCTTGTTTTATGCAGCACCCCAACTCACCTTTCCCCTTAAGCAAGCATAAGTTGGTTTTCTACATTTGAGACCCTGTTCTGTTTTGTAATTCAGTTCCTGTGTAGCCAAGTTTACATTCCGTGTAGTAGTGATATCTTATGATGTTTCTTTTTCTGTGTGACTTATTTCACTTAGAATCATCGTACCTGAATCCACTCATTATGCTGCTACGGGCCTGATGACATAGATTTCATTGCTGAGTGATATTGCATTGTACGTAAGTACCACAACTTCTTTATCCATTTTTCGCTTTCTGCGATATTGAACTTGTACCGTAAACGAGGTTCTTGTAAACAGAGCCGTCCCAAACTTTGGGGTGGCTGTGTCTTTTTGATTTTAATTTCCCTAAGCTATAGGACCATAAGTGGAAGTGCCCTAGGCTCTGTTGCTTTGTTTTGTAGATGTTTCAGGAAACGCCATACACTTCTCCAGAGTGGCTGTTGTCAATTTACATCCCGCCCATCAGCATAACAAGGCTCCCAGTTCTCCATGGCCTGTCCTGCCTTTCTGGATTTTACACTTTTTTCAGATGGCCCTTTTGACCGGGGGGCAGTGAGACTTCATTGTAGTGCAGATTTCCTTTGCAAGATTGCTTGGTTGGCCAAAAAGGGCGTATGCGTTTTTTCCTGAATATATTCAGGAAAAAACGCATACGCCCTTTTTGGCCAAGTGCATCATTGTGGACGTTCTGCCTCTTTTCCTATGCTTTACATGCAATTCCAGTCTACCTCCTGAAATCGGTTTCCTGCAGTTCTGCCCCGCTTTCAAGTCCTCTTGGCAGCCTTACTTCAAAATATTTTTGGACGATAGCTGTCATTTATAACTCTGCAGGTTTGTGAATGACAGTGCCCCTGAGCTCCTTTCTTCAACTCGCTTTCTTGTGAGCTGGCCGCAACACCGCAGCATTGCTTCAGGCCCTAGTGTGGTTCCGGCACTGCACTCTGAGCCTTTGGTTAATTCCTCTTCCTGGTGGGAAATGAGAGTTAAATTTGCCCGTCCAGACACCTCCAGCTAGTCTCTCATTGGTTCTCCCTATTCCTGTTCATTTTCCGCAGAAATTGCAAACTGGGACAAACAGGAGGTTAAAGGCACTGACTCTCCAAGTGGGGAGAGTGTTAGTAATGCGTCTGGAATGTTGCACCCTAGTACTGGGGGACGAAAACTGAGTCACATTTGAACACGTTTCCTGATCACACGTGGATCATACTCTGGGTTCCACATGCATATTTTAGCTGAAGGAAGAATCCCTTAAACCTGGAGAGTTGAGACCCATGGAAAGGGTACCATGCAATATGACTTCAAAGGGTCTGCATTTGCTCACCGATCCTCACCAATCCTATCACTGCTGCGTTTATGCCGCTGTACACACGCTTGATTCTCTTTCGGAGACATATAAATCCATAGGTTTTAAGATTCTTACAAGTCAGGTATATTCTTAGGCGTTTAATATGGGGTGTTGAGTCCACTTCGTTGAGCAAGGAGTAGCTCTTGTCTATTACATATTTGGCTTATGGAACGGTATCTGTGCTAATTTCAATCTCTTGTTTTATGCAGCACCCCAACTCACCTTTCCCCTTAAGCAAGCATAAGTTGGTTTTCTACATTTGAGACGCTGTTCTGTTTTGTAATTCAGTTCCTGTGTAGCCAAGTTTACATTCCGTGTTGTAGTGATATCTTATGATGTTTCTTTTTCTGTGTGACTTATTTCACTTAGAATCATCGTACCTGAATCCACTCATTATGCTGCTACGGGCCTGATGTCATAGATTTCATTGCTGAGTGATATTGCATTGTACATAAGTACCACAACTTCTTTATCCATTTTTCGCTTTCTGTGATATTGAACTTGTACCGTAAACGAGGTTCTTGTAAACAGAGGCGTCCCAAACATTGGGGTGGCTGTGTCTTTTTGATTTTAATTTCCCTAATCTATAGAACCATAAGCGGAAGTGCCCTAGGCTCTGTTGCTTTGTTTTTTAGATGTTTCAGGAAACACCATACACTTCTCCAGAGTGGCTGTTGGCAATTTACATCCCGCCCATCAGCATAACAAGGCTCCCAGTTCTCCATGGCCTGTCCTGCCTTTCTGGATTTTACACTTTCTTCAGATGGCCCTTTTGACCGGGGGGCAGTGAGACTTCATTGTAGTGTAGATTTCCTTTGCAAGCTTGCTTGGTTGGCCAAAAAGGGCGTATGCGTTTTTTCCTGAATATATTCAGGAAAAAACGCATACGCCCTTTTTGGCCAAGTGCATCATTGTGGACATTCTGCCTCTTTTCCTATGCTTTACATGCAATTCCAGTCTACCTCCTGAAATCGGTTTCCTGCAATTCTGCCCCGCTTTCAAGTCCTCTTGGCAGCCTTACTTCAATATATTTTTGGACGATAGCTGTCATTTATAACTCTGCAGGTTTGTGAATGACAGTGCCCCTGAGCTCCTTTCTTCAACTCGCTTTCTTGTGAGCTGGCCGCAACACCGCAGGATTGTTTCAGGCCCTAGAGTGGTTCCGGCATGGCACGCTGAGCCTTTGGTTAATTCCTCTTCCTGGTGTGAAATGAGAGTTAAATTTGCCCGTGCAGACACCTCCAGCTAGTCTCTCATTGGTTCTCCCTATTCATGTTCATTTTCCGCAGAAATTGCAAACTGGGCCAAACAGGAGTTTAAAGGCACTGACTCTCCAAGTGGGGAGAGTGTTAGTAAAGCGTCTGGAATGTTGAACCCGAGTACCAGGGGACGAAAACTGAGACACCTTTGAACACGTTTCCCAATCACATGGTGGATCATACTCTGGGTTCCACATGCATGTTTTAGCTGAAGGAAGAATCCCTTAAAACTGGAGAGTTGAGACCCATGGAATGGGTACCATGCAATATGACTTCAAAGTGTCTGCATTTGCTCACCGATCCTCACCAATCCTATCACTGCTGCGTGTATGCCGCTGTACACACGCTTGATTCTCTTTCAGAGACATATAAATCCATAGGTTTTTAGATTCTTACTAGTCAGGTATATTCTTAGGCGTTTAATATGGGGTGTTGAGTCCACTTCGTTGAGCAAGGAGTAGCTCTTGTCTATTACATATTTGGCTTATGGAACGGTATCTGTGCTAATTTCAATCTCTGGTTTTATGCAGCACCCCAACTCACCTTTCCCCTTAAGCAAGCATAAGTTGGTTTTCTACATTTGAGACCCTGCTGTGTTTTGTAATTCAGTTCCTTTGTAGCCAAGTTTACATTCCGTGAAGTAGTGATATCTTATGATGTTTCTTTTTCTGTGTGACTTATTTCACTTAGAATCATCGTACCTGAATCCACTCATTATGCTGCTACGGGCCTGATGACATAGATTTCATTGCTGAGTGATATTGCATTGTACGTAAGTACCACAAATTCTTTATCCATTTTTCGCTTTCTGCGATATTGAACTTGTACTGTAAAGGAGGTTCTTGTAAACAGAGCCGTCCCAAACTTTGGGGTGGCTGTGTCTTTTTGATTTTCATTTCCCTAAGCTATAGGACCATAAGTGGAAGTGCCCTAGGCTCTGTTGCTTTGTTTTGTAGATGTTTCAGGAAACGCCATACACTTCTCCAGAGTGGCTGTTGGCAATTTACATCCCGCCCATCAGCATAACAAGGCTCCCAGTTCTCCATGGCCTGTCCTGCCTTTCTGGATTTTACACTTTTTTCAGATGGCCCTTTTGTCCGGGGGCCAGTGAGACTTCATTGTAGTGCAGATTTCCTTTGCAAGCTTGCTTGGTTGGCCAAAAAGTGCGTATGCGTTTTTTCCTGAATATATTCAGGAAAAAACGCATATGCCCTTTTTGGCCAAGTGCATCATTGTGGACGTTCTGCCTCTTTTCCTATGCTTTACATGCAATTCCAGTCTACCTCCTGAAATCGGTTTCCTGCAGTTCTGCCCCGCTTTGAAGTCCTCTTGGCAGCCTTACTTCAATATATTTTTGGACGATAGCTGTCATTTATAACTCTGCAGGTTTGTGAATGACAGTGCCCCTGAGCTCCTTTCTTCAACTCGCTTTCTTGTGAGCTGGCCGCAACACCGCAGGATTGTTTCAGGCCCTAGTGTGGTTCCGGCACGGCACTCTGAGCCTTTGGTTAATTCCTCTTCCTGGTGGGAAATGAGAGTTAAATTTGCCCGTCCAGACACCTCCAGCTAGTCTCTCATTGGTTCTCCCTATTCCTGTTCATTTTCCGCAGAAATTGCAAACTGGGCCAAACAGGAGGTTAAAGGCACTGACTCTCCAAGTGGGGAGAGTGTTAGTAAAGCATCTGGAATGTTGCACCCGAGTACCAGGGGACGAAAACTGAGACACCTTTGAACACGTTTCCCAATCACACGGTGGATCATACTCTGGGTTCCACATGCATGTTTTAGCTGAAGGAAGAATCCCTTAAACCTGGAGAGTTGAGACCCATGGAATGGGTACCATGCAATATGACTTCAAAGGGTCTGCATTTGCTCGCCGATCCTCACCAATCCTATCACAGCTGCGTTTATGCCGCTGTACACACGCTTGATTCTCTTTCGGAGACATATAAATCCATAGGTTTTAAGATTCTTACTAGTCAGGTATATTCTTAGGCGTTTAATATGGTGTGTTGAGTCCACTTCGTTGAGCAAGGAGTAGCTCTTGTCTATTACATATTTGGCTTATGGAACGGTATCTGTGCTAATTTCAATCTCTGGTTTTATGCAGCACCCCAACTCACCTTTCCCCTTAAGGAAGCATAAGTTGGTTTTCTACATTTGAGACCCTGTTCTGTTTTGTAATTCAGTTCCTGTGTAGCCAAGTTTACATTCCGTGTAGTAGTGATATCTTATGATGTTTCTTTTTTTGTGTGACTTATTTCACTTAGAATCATCGTACTTGAATCCACTCATTATGCTGCTACGGCCCTGATGACATAGATTTCATTGCTGAGTGATATTGCATTGTACGTAAGTACCACAACTTCTTTATCCATTTTTCGCTTTCTGCGATATTGAACTTGTACCGTAAACGAGGTTCTTGTAAACAGAGCCGTCCCAAACTTTGGGGTGGCTGTGTCTTTTTGATTTTAATTTCCCTAAGCTATAGGACCATAAGTGGAAGTGCCCTAGGCTCTTTTGCTTTGTTTTGTAGATGTTTCAGGAAACACCATACACTTCTCCAGAGTGGCTGTTGGCAATTTACATCCCGCCCATCAGCATAACAAGGCTCCCAGTTCTCCATGGCCTGTCCTGCCTTTCTGGATTTTACACTTTTTTCAGATGGCCCTTTTGACCGGGGGGCAGTGAGACTTCATTGTAGTGCAGATTTCCTTTGCAAGCTTGCTTGGTTCGCCAAATGGGGCGTATGCGTTTTTTCCTGAATATATTCAGGAAAAAACGCATACGCCCTTTTTGGCCAAGTGCATCATTGTGGACGTTCTGCCTCTTTTCCTATGCTTTACATGCAATTCCAGTCTACCTCTTGAAATCGGTTTCCTGCAATTCTGCCCCGCTTTCAAGTCCTCTTGGTAGCCTTACTCCAATATATTTTTGGACGATAGCTGTCATTTATAACTCTGCAGGTTTGTGAATGACAGTGCCCCTGAGCTCCTTTCTTCAACTCGCTTTCTTGTGAGCTGGCCGCAACACCGCAGGATTGCTTCATGCCCTAGTGTGGTTCCGGCATGGCACGCTGAGCCTTTGGTTAATTCCTCTTCCTGGTGGGAAATGAGAGTTAAATTTGCCCGTCCAGACACCTCCAGCTAGTCTCTCATTGGTTCTCCCTATTCTTGTTCATTTTCCGCAGAAATTGCAAACTGGGCCAAACAGGAGGTTAAAGGCACTGACTCTCCAAGTGGGGAGAGAGTTAGTAAAGCGTCTGGAATGTTGCACCCGAGTACCAGGGGACGAAAACTGAGACACCTTTGAACACGTTTCCCAATCACATGGTGGATCATACTCTGGGTTCCACATGCATGTTTTAGCTGAAGGAAGAATCCCTTAATCCTGGAGAGTTGAGACCCATGGAATTGGTACCATGCAATATGGCTTCAAAGAGTATGCATTTGTTCACTGATCCTCACCAATCCTATCACTGCTGCATTTATGGCACTGTACACACTCTTGATTCTCTTTTGGAGACATATATCCATAGGCTTTAAGATTCTTACTAGTCAGGTATATTCTTAGGCGTTTAATATGGGGTGTTGAGTCCACTTCGTTGAGCAAGGAGTAGCTCTTGTCTATTACATATTTGGCTTATGGAACGGTATCTGTGCTAATTTCAATCTGAGGTTTTATGCAGCACCCCAACTCACCTTTCCCCTTAAGCAAGCATAAGTTGGTTTTCTACATTTGAGACCCTGTTCTGTTTTGTAATTCAGTTCCTGTGTAGCCAAGTTTACATTCCGTGTAGTAGTGATATCTTATGATGTTTCTTTTTCTGTGTGACTTATTTCACTTAGAATCATCATACCTGAATCCACTCATTATGCTGCTATGGGCCTGATGACATAGATCTCATTGCTGAGTGATATTGCATTGTACGTAAGTACCACAACTTCTTTATCCATTTTTCGCTTTCTGTGATATTGAACTTGTACCGTAAACGAGGTTCTTGTAAACAGAGCCGTCCCAAACTTTGGGGTGGCTGTGTCTTTTTGATTTTAATTTCCCTAAGCTATAGGACCATAAGTGGAAGTGCCCTAGGCTCTGTTGCTTTGTTTTGTAGATGTTTCAGGAAACACCATACACTTCTCCAGAGTGGCTGTTGGCAATTTACATCCCGCCCATCAGCATAACAAGGCTCCCAGTTCTCCATGGCCTGTCCTGCCTTTCTGGATTTTACACTTTTTTCAGATGGCCCTTTAGACCGGGGGGCAGTGAGACTTCATTGTAGTGCAGATTTCCTTTGCAAGCTTGCTTGGTTCGCCAAAAGGGGCGTATGCGTTTTTTCCTGAATATATTCAGGAAAAAACGCATACGCCCTTTTTGGCCAAGTGCATCATTGTGGACGTTCTGCCTCTTTTCCTATGCTTTACATGCAATTCCAGTCTACCTCCTGAAATCGGTTTCCTGCAATTCTGCCCCGCTTTCAAGTCCTCTTGGCAGCCTTACTCCAATATATTTTTGGACGATAGCTGTCATTTATAACTCTGCAGGTTTGTGAATGACAGTGCCCCTGAGCTCCTTTTTTCAACTCGTTTTCTTGTGAGCTGGCCGCAACACCGCAGGATTGCTTCATGCCCTAGTGTGGTTCTGGCATGGCACGCTGAGCCTTTGGTTAATTCCTCTTCCTGGTGGGAAATGAGAGTTAAATTTGCCCGTCCAGACACCTCTAGCTAGTCTCTCATTGGTTCTCCCTATTCCTGTTCATTTTCCGCAGAAACTGCAAACTGGGCCAAACAGGAGGTTAAAGGCACTGACTCTCCAAGTGGGGAGAGAGTTAGTAAAGCGTCTGGAATGTTGCACCCGAGTACCAGGGGACGAAAACTGAGACACCTTTGAACACGTTTCCCAATCACACGGTGGATCATACTCTGGGTTCCACATGCATGTTTTAGCTGAAGGAAGAATCCCTTAAACCTGGAGAGTTGAGACCCATGGAATGGGTACCATGCAATATGGCTTCAAAGAGTATGCATTTGCTCACTGATCCTCACCAATCCTATCACTGCTGCTTTTATGGCACTGTACACACTCTTGATTCTCTTTTGGAGACATATATCCATAGGCTTTAAGATTCTTACTAGTCAGGTATATTCTTAGGCGTTTAATATGGGGTGTTGAGTCCACTTCGTTGAGCAAGGAGTAGCTCTTGTCTATTACATATTTGGCTTATGGAACGGTATCTGTGCTAATTTCAATCTGTGGTTTTATGCAGCACCCCAACTCACCTTTCCCCTTAAGCAAGCATAAGTTGGTTTTCTACATTTGAGACCCTGTTCTGTTTTGTAATTCAGTTCCTGTGTAGCCAAGTTTACATTCCGTGTAGTAGTGATATCTTATGATGTTTCTTTTTCTGTGTGACTTGTTTCACTTAGAATCATCGTACCTGAATCCACTCATTATGCTGCTACGGGCCTGATGACATAGATTTCATTGCTGAGTGATATTGCATTGTATGTAAGTACTACAACTTCTTTATCCATTTTTCGCTTTCTGCAATATTGAACTTGTACCGTAAACGAGGTTCTTGTAAAGAGAGCCGTCCCAAACTTAGGGGTGGCTGTGTGTTTTTGATTTTAATTTCCCTAAGCTATAGAACCATAAGTCGAAGTGCCCTAGGCTCTGTTGCTTTGTTTTTTAGATGTTTCAGGAAACACCATACACTTCTCCAGAGTGGCTGTTGGCAATTTACATCCGGCCCATCAGCATAACAAGGCTCCCAGTTCTCCATGGCCTGTCCTGCCTTTCTGGATTTTACACTTTTTTCAGATGGCCCTTTTGACTGGGGGGCAGTGAGACTTCATTGTAGAGCAGATTTCCTTTGCAAGCTTGCTTGGTTGGCCAAAAAGGGCATATGCGTTTTTTCCTGAATATATTCAGGGAAAAACGCATACGCCCTTTTTGGCCAAGTGCATCATTGTGGACGTTCTGCCTCTTTTCCTGTGCTTTACATGCAATTCCAGTCTACCTCCTGAAATCGGTTTCCTGCAATTCTGCCCTGCTTTCAAGTCCTCTTGGCAGCCTTACTTCAATATATTTTTGGACGATAGCTGTCATTTATAACTCTGCATGTTTGTGAGTGACAGTGCCCCTGAGCTCCTTTCTTCAACTCGCTTTCTTGTGAGCTGGCCACAACACCGCAGGATTGCTTCAGGCCCTAGTGTGGTTCCGGCACGGCACGCTGAGCCTTTGGTTAATTCCTCTTCCTGGTGGGAAATGAGAGTTAAATTTGCCCGTCCAGACACCTCCAGCTAGTCTCTCATTGGTTCTCCCTATTCCTGTTCATTTTCCGCAGAAATTGCAAACTGGGCCAAACAGGAGGTTAAAGGCACTGATTCTCCAATTGGGGAGAGAGTTAGTAAAGCGTCTGGAATGTTGCACCCGAGTAGCAGGGGACGAAAACTGAGACACCTTTGAACACGTTTCCCAATCACACGGTGGATCATACTCTGGGTTCCACATGCATGTTTTAGCTGAAGGAAGAATCCCTTAAACCTGGAGAGTTGAGACCCATGGAATGGGTACCATGCAATATGGCTTCAAAGAGTATGCATTTGCTCACCGATCCTCACCAATCCTATCACTGCTGCATTTATGGCACTGTACACACTCTTGATTTTCTTTTGGAGACATATAAATCCATAGGTTTTAAGATTCTTACTAGTCAGGTATATTCTTGGGCGTTTAATATGGGGTGTTGAGTCCACTACGTTGAGCAAGGAGTAGCTCTTGTCTATTACATATTTGGCTTATGGAACGGTATCTGTGCTAATTTCAATCTCTGGTTTTATGCAGCACCCCAACTCACCTTTCCCCTTAAGCAAGCATAAGTTGGTTTTCTACATTTGAGACCCTGTTCTGTTTTGTAATTCAGTTCCTGGGTAGCCAAGTTTACATTCCGTGTAGTAGTGATAGCTTATGATGTTTCTTTTTCTGTGTGACTTGTTTCACTTAGAATCATCGTACCTGAATCCACTCATTATGCTGCTACGGGCCTGATGACATAGATTTCATTGCTGAGTGATATTGCATTGTATGTAAGTACTACAACTTCTTTATCCATTTTTCGCTTTCTGCAATATTGAACTTGTACCGTAAACGAGGTTCTTGTAAACAGAGCTGTCCCAAACTTAGGGGTGGCTGTGTATTTTTGAATTTAATTTCCCTAAGCTATAGAACCATAAGTGCAAATGCCCTAGGCTCTGTTGCTTTGTTTTTTAGATGTTTCTGGAAACACCATACACTTCTCCAGAGTGGCTGTTGGCAATTTACATCCGGCGCATCAGCATAACAAGGCTCCCAGTTCTCCATGGCCTGTCCTGCCTTTCTGGATTTTACACTTTTTTCAGATGGCCCTTTTGACCGGGGGGCAGTGAGACTTCATTGTAGTGCAGATTTCCTTTGCAAGCTTGCTTGGTTGGCCAAAAAGGGCGTATGCGTTTTTTCCTGAATATATTCAGGAAAAAACGCATACGGTCTTTTTGGCCAAGTGCATCATTGTGGACGTTCTGCCTCTTTTCCTATGCTTTACATGCAATTCCAGTCTACCTCCTGAAATCGGTTTCCTGCAATTCTGCCCCGCTTTCAAGTCCTCTTGGCAGCCTTACTTCAATATATTTTTGGACGATAGCTGTCATTTATAACTCTGCATGTTTGTGAGTGACAGTGCCCCGGAGCTCCTTTCTTCAACTCGCTTTCTTGTGAGCTGGCCGCAACACCGCAGGATTGCTTCAGGTCCTAGTGTGGTTCCGGCATGGCACGCTGAGCCTTTGGTTAATTCCTCTTCCTGGTGGGAAATGAGAGTTAAATTTGCCCGTCCAGACACTTCCAGCTAGTCTCTCATTGGTTCTCCCTATTCCTGTTCATTTTCCGCAGAAATTGCAAACTGGGCCAAAGAGGAGGTTAAAGCCACTGACTCTCCAAGTAGGGAGAGTGTTAGTGAAGCGTCTGGAATGTTGCACCCGAGTAGCAGGGGACGAAAACTGAGACACCTTTGAACACGTTTCCCAATCACACGGTGGATCATAGGCTGGGTTCCACATGCATGTTTTAGCTGAAGGAAGAATCCCTTAAACCTGGAGAGTTGAGACCCATGGAATGGGTACCATGCAATATGACTTCAAAGGGTCTGCATTTGCTCACCGATCCTCACCAATCCTATCACTGCTGCGTTTATGCCGCTGTACACACGCTTGATTCTCTTTTGGAGACATATAAATCCATAGGTTTTAAGATTCTTACTAGTCAGGTATATTCTTAGGCGTTTAATATGGGGTGTTGAGTCCACTTCGTTGAGCAAGGAGTAGCTCTTGTCTATTACATATTTGGCTTATGGAACGGTATCTGTGCTAATTTCAATCTCTGGTTTTATGCAGCACCCCAACTCACCTTTCCCCTTAAGCAAGCATAAGTTGGTTTTCTACATTTGAGACCCTGTTCTGTTTTGTAATTCAGTTCCTGTGTAGCCAAGTTTACATTCCGTGTAGTAGTGATATCTTATGATGTTTCTTTTTTTGTGTGACTTATTTCACTTAGAATCATCGTACTTGAATCCACTCATTATGCTGCTACGGCCCTGATGACATAGATTTCATTGCTGAGTGATATTGCATTGTACGTAAGTACCACAACTTCTTTATCCATTTTTCGCTTTCTGCGATATTGAACTTGTACCGTAAACGAGGTTCTTGTAAACAGAGCCGTCCCAAACTTTGGGGTGGCTGTGTCTTTTTGATTTTAATTTCCCTAAGCTATAGGACCATAAGTGGAAGTGCCCTAGGCTCTGTTGCTTTGTTTTTTAGATGTTTCAGGAAACACCATACACTTCTCCAGAGTGGCTGTTGGCAATTTACATCCTTCCCATCAGCATAACAAGGCTCCCAGTTCTCCATGGCCTGTCCTGCCTTTCTGAATTTTACACTTTTTTCAGATGGCCCTTTTGACCGGGGGGCAGTGAGACTTCATTGTAGTGCAGATTTCATTTGCAAGCTTGCTTGGTTCGCCAAAAAGGGCGTATGCGTTTTTTCCTGAATATATTCAGGAAAAAACGTATACGCCCTTTTAGGCCAAGTGCATCATTGTGGACGTTCTGCCTCTTTTCCTATGCTTTACATGCAATTCCAGTCTACCTCCTGAAATCGGATTCCTGGAATTCTGCCCCGCTTTCAAGTCCTCTTGGCAGCCTTACTCCAATATATTTTTGGACGATAGCTGTCATTTATAACTCTGCAGGTTTGTGAATGACAGTGCCCCTGAGCTCCTTTTTTCAACTCGCTTTCTTGTGAGCTGGCCGCAACACCGCAGGATTGCTTCAGGCCCTAGTGTGGTTCCAGCATGGCACGCTGAGCCTTTGGTTAATTCCTCTTCCTGGTGGGAAATGAGAGTTAAATTTGCCCGTCCAGACACCTCCATCTAGTCTCTCATTGGTTCTCCCTATTCCTGTTCATTTTCCGCAGAAATTGCAAACTGGGACAAACAGGAGGTTAAAGGCACTGACTCTCCAAGTGGGGAGAGAGTTAGTAAAGCGTCTGGAATGTTGCACCCGAGTACCAGGGGACGAAAACTGAGACACCTTTGAACACGTTTCCCAATCACACGGTGGATCATACTCTGGGTTCCACATGCATGTTTTAGCTGAAGGAAGAATCCCTTAAACCTGGAGAGTTGAGACCCATGGAATGGGTACCATGCAATATGACTTCAAAGGGTCTGCATTTGCTCACCGATCCTCACCAATCCTATCACTGCTGCGTTTATGCCGCTGTACACACGCTTGATTCTCTTTCGGAGACATATAAATCCATAGGTTTTAAGATTCTTAGTAGTCAGGTATATTCTTAGGCGTTTAATATGGGGTGTTGAGTCCAGTTCGTTGAGCAAGGAGTAGCTCTTGTCTATTACATATTTGGCTTATGGAACAGTATCTGTGCTAATTTCAATCTCTGGTTTTATGCAGCACCCCAACTCACCTTTCCCCTTAAGCAAGCATAAGTTGGTTTTCTACATTTGAGACCCTGTTCTGTTTTGTAATTCAGTTCCTGGGTAGCCAAGTTTACATTCCGTGTAGTAGTGATATCTTATGATGTTTCTTTTTTTGTGTGACTTATTTCACTTAGAATCATCGTACTTGAATCCACTCATTATGCTGCTACGGCCCTGATGACATAGATCTCATTGCTGAGTGATATTGCATTGTACGTACGTACCACAACTTCTTTATCCAATTTTCGCTTTCTGTGATATTGAACTTGTACCGTAAATGAGGTTCTTGTAAACAGAGCCGGCCCAAACTTTGGGGTGGCTGTGTCTTTTTGATTTTAATTTCCCTAAGCTATAGGACCATAAGTGGAAGTGCCCTAGGCTCTGTTGCTTTGTTTTGTAGATGTTTCAGGAAACACCATACACTTCTCCAGAGTGGCTGTTGGCAATTTACATCCGGCACATCAGCATAACAAGGCTCCCAGTTCTCCATGGCCTGTCCTGCCTTTCTGGATTTTACACTTTTTTCAGATGGCCCTTTTGACCGGGGGGCAGTGAGACTTCATTGTAGTGCAGATTTCCTTTGCAAGCTTGCTTGGTTGGCCAAAAAGGGCGTATGCGTTTTTTCCTGAATATATTCAGGAAAAAACGCATACGCCCTTTTTGGCCAAGTGCATCATTGTGGACGTTCTGCCTCTTTTCCTGTGCTTTACATGCAATTCCAGTCTACCTCCTGAAATCGGTTTCCTGCAATTCTGCCCCGCTTTCAAGTCCTCTTGGCAGCCTTACTTCAATATATTTTTGGACGATAGCTGTCATTTATAACTCTGCATGTTTGTGAGTGACAGTGCCCCTGAGCTCCTTTCTTCAACTCGCTTTCTTGTGAGCTGGCCACAACACCGCAGGATTGCTTCATGCCCTAGTGTGGTTCCGGCACGGCACGCTGAGCCTTTGGTTAATTCCTCTTCCTGGTGGGAAATGAGAGTTAAATTTGCCCGTCCAGACACCTCCAGCTAGTCTCTCATTGGTTCTCCCTATTCCTGTTCATTTTCCGCAGAAATTGCAAACTGGGCCAAACAGGAGGTTAAAGGCACTGATTCTCCAAGTGGGGAGAGAGTTAGTAAAGCGTCTGGAATGTTGCACCCGAGTACCAGTGGACAAAAACTGAGACACCTTTGAACACGTTTCCCAATCACACGGTGGATCGTACTCTGGGTTCCACATGCATGTTTTAGCTGAAGGAAGAATCCCTTAAACCTGGAGAGTTGAGACCCATGGAATGGGTACCATGCAATATGGCTTCAAAGAGTATGCATTTGCTCACCGATCCTCACCAATCCTATCACTGCTGCATTTATGGCACTGTACACACTCTTGATTCTCTTTTGGAGACATATAAATCCATAGGTTTTAAGATTCTTACTAGTCAGGTATATTCTTGGGCGTTTAATATGGGGTGTTGAGTCCACTTCGTTGAGCAAGGAGTAGCTCTTGTCTATTACATGTTTGGCTTATGGAACGGTATCTGTGCTAATTTCAATCTGTGGTTTTATGCAGCACCCCAACTCACCTTTCCCCTTAAGCAAGCATAAGTTGGTTTTCTACATTTGAGACCCTGTTCTGTTTTGTAATTCAGTTCCTGTGTAGCCAAGTTTACATTCCGTGTAGTAGTGATATCTTATGATGTTTCTTTTTCTGTGTGACTTGTTTCACTTAGAATCATCGTACCTGAATCCACTCATTATGCTGCTACGGGCCTGATGACATAGATTTCATTGCTGAGTGATATTGCATTGTATGTAAGTACTACAACTTCTTTATCCATTTTTCGCTTTCTGCAATATTGAACTTGTACCGTAAACGAGGTTCTTGTAAACAGAGCCGTCCCAAACTTTGGGGTGGCTTTGTCTTTTTGATTTTAATTTCCCTAAGCTATAGGACCATAAGTGGAAGTGCCCTAGGCTCTGTTGCTTTGTTTTGTAGATGTTTCAGGAAACACCATACACTGCTCCAGAGTGGCTGTTGGCAATTTACATCCCGCCCATCAGCATAACAAGGCTCCCAGTTCTCCATGGCCTGTCCTGCCTTTCTGGATTTTACACTTTTTTCAGATGGCCCTTTAGACCGGGGGGCAGTGAGACTTCATTGTAGTGCAGATTTCCTTTGCAAGCTTGCTTGGTTGGCCAAAAAGGGCGTATGCGTTTTTTCCTGAATATATTCAGGAAAAAACGCATACGCCCTTTTTGGCCAAGTGCATCATTGTGGATGTTCTGCCTCTTTTCCTATGCTTTACATGCAATTCCAGTCTACCTCCTGAAATCGGTTTCCTGCAATTCTGCCCCGCTCTCAAGTCCTCTTCGCAGCCTTACTCCAATATATTTTTGGACGATAGCTGTCATTTATAACTCTGCAGGTCTGTGAATGACAGTGCCAATGAGCTCCTTTCTTCAACTCGCTTTCTTGTGAGCTGGCCGCAACACCGCAGGATTGCTTCAGGCCCTAGTGTCGTTCCGGCACGGCACGCTGAGCCTTTGGTTAATTCCTCTTCCTGGTGGGAAATGAGAGTTAAATTTGCCCGTCCAGACACCTCCAGCTAGTCTCTCATTGGTTCCCCTATTCCTGTTCATTTTCCGCAGAAATTGCAAACTGGGCCAAACAGGAGGTTAAAGGCACTGACTCTACAAGTGGGGAGAGAGTTAGTAAAGCATCTGGAATGTTGCACCCGAGTACCAGGGGACGAAAACTGAGACACCTTTGAACACGTTTCCCAATCACATGGTGGATCATACTCTGGGTTCCACATGCATGTTTTAGCTGAAGGAAGAATCCCTTAAACCTGGAGAGTTGAGACCCATGGAATGGGTACCATGCAATATGGCTTCAAAGAGTATGCATTTGCTCACCGATCCTCACTAATCCTATCACTGATGCATTTATGCCGCTGTACACACGCTTGATTCTCTTTCGGAGACATATAAATCCATAGGTTTTAAGATTCTTACTAGTCAGGTATATTCTTAGGCGTTTAATATGGGGTGTTGAGTCCACATCGTTGAGCAAGGAGTAGCTCTTGTCTATTACATATTTGGCTTATGGAACGGTATCTGTGCTAATTTCAATCTCTGGTTTTATGCAGCACCCCAACTCACCTTTCCCCTTAAGCAAGCATAAGTTGATTTTCTACATTTGAGACCCTGTTCTGTTTTGTAATTCAGTTCCTGTGTAGCCAAGTTTACATTCCGTGTAGTAGTGATATCTTATGATGTTTCTTTTTCTGTGTGACTTATTTCACTTAGAATCATCGTACCTGAATCCATTCATTATGCTACTATGGCCCTGATGACATAGATTTCATTGCTGAGTGATATTGCATTGTACGTAAGTACCACAACTTCTTTATCCATTTTTCGCTTTCTGCGATATTGAACTTGTACCGTAAACGAGGTTCTTGTAAACAGAGCCGTCCCAAACTTTGGGGTGGCTGTGTCTTTTTGATTTTAATTTCCCTAATCTATAGGACCATAAGTGGAAGTGCCCTAGGCTCTGTTGCTTTGTTTTGTAGATGTTTCAGGAAACACCATACACTTCTCCAGAGTGGCTGTTGGCAATTTACATCCCGCCCATCAGCATAACAAGGCTCCCAGTTCTCCATGGCCTGTCCTGCCTTTCTGGATTTTACACTTTTTTCAGATGGCCCTTTTGACCGGGGGGCAGTGAGACTTCATTGTAGTGCAGATTTCCTTTGCAAGCTTGCTTGGTTGGCCAAAAAGGGCGTATGCGTTTTTTCCTGAATATATTCAGGAAAAAACGCATATGCCCTTTTTGGCCAAGTGCATCATTGTGGACGTTCTGCCTCTTTTCCTATGCTTTACATGCAATTCCGGTCTACCTCATGAAATCAGTTTCCTGCAATTCTGCCCCGCTTTCAAGTCCTCTTGGCAGCCTTACTTCAATATATTTTTGGATGATAGCTGTCATTTATAACTCTGCAGGTTTGTGAATGACAGTGCCCCTGAGCTCCTTTCTTCAACTCGCTTTCTTGTGAGCTGGCCGCAACACCGCAGGATTGCTTCAGGCCCTAGTGTGGTTCCGGCACGGCAAGCAGAGCCTTTGGTTAATTCCTCTTCCTGGTGGGAAATGAGAGTTAAATTTGCCCGTCCAGACACCTCCAGCTAGTCTCTCATTGGTTCTCCCTATTCTTGTTCATTTTCCGCAGAAATTGTAAACTGGGCCAAACAGGAGGTTAAAGGCACTGACTCTCCAAGTGGGGAGAGTGTTAGTAAAGCGTCTGGAATGTTGCACCGAGTACCAAGGGACGAAAACTGAGACACCTTTGAACACGTTTCCCAATCACACCGTGGATCATACTCTGGGTTCCACATGCATGTTTTAGCTGAAGGAAGAATCCCTTAAACCTGGAGAGTTGAGACCCATGGAATGGGTACCATGCAATATGACTACAAAGGGTCTGCATTTGCTCACCAATCATCACCAATCCTATCACTGCTGCGTTTATGCCACTGTCCACACGCTTGATTCTCTTTCGGAGACATATAAATCCATAGGTTTTAAGATTCTTACTAGTCAGGTATATTTTTAGGTGTTTAATATGGGGTGTTGAGTCCACTTCGTTGAGCAAGGAGTAGCTCTTGTCTATTACATATTTGGCTTATGGAACGGTATCTGTGCTAATTTCAATCTCTGGTTTTATGCAGCACCACAACTCACCTTTCCCCTTAAGCAAGCATAAGTTGTTTTTCTACATTTGAGACCCTGTTCTGTTTTGTAATTCAGTTCCTGTGTAGCCAAGTTTACATTCCGTGTAGTAGTGATATCTTATGATGTTTCTTTTTCTGTGTGACTTATTTCACTTAGAATCATCGTACCTGAATCCACTCATTATGCTGCTACGGGCCTATTGACATAGATTTCATTGCTGAGTGATATTGCATTGTACGTAAGTACCACAACTTCTTTATCCATTTTTCGCTTTCTGCGATATTGAACTTGTACCGTAATCGAGGTTCTTGTAAACAGAGCCGTCCCAAATTTTGGGGTGGCTGTGTCTTTTTGATTTTAATTTCCCTAACCTATAGGACCATAAGTGGAAGTGCCCTAGGCTCTGTTGCTTTGTTTTGTAGATGTTTCAGGAAACACCATACACTTCTCCAGAGTGGCTGTTGGCAATTTACATCCCGCCCATCAGCATAACAAGGCTCCCAGTTCTCCATGGCCTGTCCTGCCTTTCTGGATTTTACACTTTTTTCAGATGGCCCTTTTGACCGGGGGGCAGTGAGACTTCATTGTAGTGCAGATTTCCTTTGCAAGCTTGCTTGGTTGGCCAAAAAGGGCGTATGCGTTTTTTCCTGAATATATTCAGGAAAAAACGCATACGCCCTTTTTGGCCAAGTGCATCATTGTGGACGTTCAGCCTCTTTTCCTATGCTTTACATGCAATTCCAGTCTACCTCCTGAAATCGGTTTCCTGCAATTCTGCCCCGCTTTCAAGTCCTCTTGGCAGGCTTACTCCAATATATTTTTGGACGATAGCTGTCATTTATAACTCTGTAGGTCTGTGAAAGACAGTGCCCCTGAGCTCCTTTCTTCAACTCGCTTTCTTGTGAGCTGGCCGCAACACCGCAGTATTGCTTCAGGCCCTAGTGTAGTTCCGGCACGGCACGCTGAGCCTTTGGTTAATTCCTCTTCCTGGTGGGAAATGAGAGTTAAATTTGCCCGTCCAGACACCTCCAGCTAGTCTCTCATTGGTTCTCCCTATTCCTGTTCATTTTTTGCAGAAATTGCAAACTGGGCCAAACAGGAGGTTAAAGGCACTGACTCTACAAGTGGGGAGAGTGTTAGTAAAGCGTCTGGAATGTTGCACCCGAGTACCGGGGGACGAAAACTGAGACACATTTGAACACGTTTTCCGATCACACGGTGGATCATACTCTGGGTTCCACATGCATGTTTTAGCTGAAGGAAGAATCCCTTAAACCTGGAGAGTTGAGACCCATGGAATGGGTACCATGCAATATAACTTTAAAGGGTCTGCATTTAGTCACTGAACCTCACCAATCCTATCACTGCTGCGTTTATGCCGCTGTACACACGCTTGATTCTCTTTCGGAGACATATAAATCCATAGGTTTTAAGATTCTTACTAGTCAGGTATATTCTTAGGCGTTTAATATGGGGTGTTGAGTCCACTTCATTGAGCAAGGTGTAGCTCTTGTCTATTACATATTTGGCTTATGGAACGGTATCTGTGCTAATTTCAATCTCTGGTTTTATGCAGCACCCCAACTCACCTTTCCCCTTAAGCAAGCATAAGTTGGTTTTCTACATTTGAGACCCTGTTCTGTTTTGTAATTCAGTTCCTGTGTAGCCAAGTTTACATTCCATGTAGTAGTGATATCTTATGAAGTTTCTTTTCTGTGTGACTTATTTCACTTAGAATCATCGTAGCTGAATCCACTCATTATGCTGCTACGGGCCTGATGACATAGATTTCATTGCTGAGTGATATTGCATTGTACGTACGTACCACAACTTCTTTATCCATTTTTCGCTTTCTGCGATATTGAACTTGTACCGTAAACGAGGTTCTTGTAAACAGAGCCGTCCCAAACTTTGGGGTGGCTGTGTCTTTTTGATTTTAATTTCCCTAAGCTATAGGACCATAAGTGGAAGTGCCCTAGGCTCTGTTGCTTTGTTTTGTAGATGTTTCAGGAAACACCATACACTTCTCCAGAGTGGCTGTTGGCAATTTACATCCCGCCCATCAGCATAACAAGGCTCCGAGTTCTCCATGGCCTGTCCTGCCTTTCTGGATTTTACACTTTTTTCAGATGGCCCTTTTGACGGGGGGCAGTGAGACTTCATCGTAGGGCAGATTTCCTTTGTAAGCTTGCTTGGTTGGCCAAAAAGGGCGTATGCGTTTTTTCCTGAATATATTCAGGAAAACACGCATACGCCCTTTTTGGCCAAGTGCATCATTGTGGACGTTCTGCCTCTTTTCCTATGCTTTACATGCAATTCCAGTCTACCTCCTGAAATCGGTTTCCTGCAGTTCTGCCCCGCTTTCAAGTCCTCTTGGTAGCCTTACTTCAATATATTTTTGGACGATAGCTGTCATTTTTAACTCTGCAAGTATGTGAATGACAGTGACCCTGAGCTCCTTTCTTCAACTCGCTTTCTTGTGAGCTGGCCGCAACACCGCAGCATTGCTTCAGGCCCTAGTGTGGTTCCGGCATGGCACGCTGAGCCTTTGGTTAATTCCTCTTCCTGGTGGGAAATGAGAGTTAAATTTGCCCGTCCAGACACCTCCAGCTAGTCTCTCATTGGTTCTCCCTATTCCTGTACATTTTCCGCAGAAATTGCAAACTGGGCCAAACAGGAGGTTAAAGTCACTGACTCTCCAAGTGGGGAGAGTGTTAGTAAAGCGTCTGGAATGTTGCACCCGAGTACCAGGGGACGAAAACTGACACATTTGAACACGTTTCCCGATCACACGGTGGATCATACACTGGGTTCCACATGCATGTTTTAGCTGAAGGAAGAATCCCTTAAACCTGGAGAGTTGAGACCCATGGAATGGGTACCATGCAATATGACTTCAAGGGGTCTGCATTTGCTCACCGAACCTCACCAGTCCTATCACTGCTCCGTTTATGCCGCTGTACACACGCTTGATTCTCTTTCGGAGACATATAAATCCATAGGTTTTAAGATTCTTACTAGTCAGGTATATTCTTAGGCGTTTAATATGGGGTGTTGAGTCCACTTCGTTGAGCAAGGAGTAGCTCTTGTCTATTACATATTTGGCTTATGGAACGGTATCTGTGCTAATTTCAATCTCTGGTTTTATGCAGCACCCCAACTCACCTTTCCCCTTAAGCAAGCATAAGTTGGTTTTCTACATTTGAGACCCTGTTCTGTTTTGTAATTCAGTTCCTGTGTAGCCACGTTTACATTCCGTGTAGTAGTGATATCTTATCATGTTTCTTTTTCTGTGTGACTTATTTTACTTAGAATCATCGTACCTGAATCCACTCATTATGCTGCTACGGGCCTGATGACATAGATTTCATTGCTGAGTGATATTGCATTGTACGTAAGTACCACAACTTCTTTTTCCATTTTCCGCTTTCTGTGATATTGAATTTGTACCGTAAATGAGGTTCTTGTAAACAGAGCCGTCCCAAACTTTGGGGTGGCTGTGTCTTTTTGATTTTAATTTCCCTAAGCTATAGGACCATAAGTGGAAGTGCCCTTGGCTCTGTTGCTTTGTTTTTTGGATGTTTCTGGAAACACCATACACTTCTCCAGAGTGGCTGTTGGCAGTTTACAGCCTGCCCGTCAGCATGACAAGGCTCCCAGTTCTCCATGGCCTGTCCTGCCTTTCTGGATTTTACACTTTTTTCAGATGGCCCTTTTGATCGGGGGAAAGTGAGACTTCATTGTAGTGCAGATTTCCTTTGCAAGCTTGCTTGGTTGGCCAGAAAGTGCATATGCCTTTCTTCCTGAATATATTCAGGAAAAAACGCATACGCCCTTTTTGGCCATGTGCATCATTGTCAACATTCTGAGTCTTTTCATATGTTTTCAATGCAATTCTATTCTACCTCTTGAAATCGGTTTCCTGCCATTCTGCCTTGCTGTCAGTGCCTCTTCATAGCCTTACCTCAATATATATTTTGGAAAATAGTTGGCCTGTATAACTCTGCAGGTTTTTGAATTGCAGTGGCCCTTAGCTCCATTTTTCAGCTCTTATTTTTGTGATCTTGCCTCATATCCACAGGATTTCTTCAGGCCCTATTCTTCTTCTGGGGCGCCTTGCTCTGCCTTTGGTTAATTCTTCTTCCTGATGTGAAATTAGAGTGACATGTGCCCATTGAAACCGCTACAGCTATTTTCTCACTGGTTACCCCTATTCCCATTCATCCTCCGCACTAACTGCAGACTCTGCGATACCGGAACTTAAAGGCATTGACTCTCCATGTGGGGATGTTGTTAGTAAAGTGGCTGGAATGTTGATCCGGAGCCCCAAGAGAGGAAAATGAGGTGCGTTTTAGAAACCTTTCCCCATCATATGGTATACCATCTGCTGGATTTCCCATGCATGGTTTAGCTGTAGGAAGATTCCCTTCAACCTGGAGTGTTGGGACCCTTGGAATGAGTAGCATGAAGTATTGCATTAAACTTTCAGCAGTTGCTCACCAAAGCTCACCAATCCTCTCAGCCCCAAGTGTCCAGCCTTATGTCTTATCCAGCTGTGGGTTTATATGTGGTCATTCCAGGTTGCATCACAGCCCCTGAGCGAATTTTGTAAGAATTTTTCTCTCTTTCATTGTTTCTGCGTTTTGGTTTTAAAATTTATTTCTATAATGGGGTTTAGCTCATTTTCACTGCTGTGTTTGGCCGCTCTGCACACACTTGATTCCCTTATGGAGATATATCAATACATGGGTTTTAAGATTCTTATTACTCAGATATATTTCTCTGCGGTGTATAGGGTGTGTTGAGGCCAGTTCATTGAGCAAGGTGTAGATCTTGTCTAATACCTATTTGGTTTATTGAATGGTATCTGTGCTAATTTCAAACTCTGGTTTTATGCATCATCCCACCTCTCCTTTCCCCTTAAGCTGACATAAGTGTGTTTTCTAAATGTGAGACACTGTTCTGTTTTGTAATTCATTTTTTGTGCAGCCATATTTATCCTCCCTCTATAAGTGATATCTTATGATATGTTTCTTTTTCTGTTTGACTTATTTCAAGTAGTATTATCGGACCTAAATCCACTCTTTATCCTTCTACTAGCCTTATTACATTGATTTCATGGTGAAGAGATATTCCATTGTACATAAGTACCACATTTTCTTTATCCATTGTTCTCTTTCCTGGGATATTTAAGGTGTACTGAAGTTGAGGTTCTTGTAAACAGAGTAGCCCTAAACTGTGGTGTGCTTGTGTCTTGTTGATTTTTAGACTTCCCTAGATATACTTCCGTGATTGGAAGTGCCCTATGCTCTGTAGCTCTGTTTTTTAGATGATTTAGGAACCACCATACACTTCTCCAGAGTGGCTCTTGGCAGTTCACAGACTGTCCATCAGCGTATAAAGGCTCCCTGTTCTCCATGGCCTGTCCTGCATTTCTGGTTTTTACAATTTTTTTGGATGGCCCTTTTGACCGGTGGGAAATGAGACTTCTTTGTTGTGCACATTTGCATTGCTTGCTTGCTTGGTTGCCCATAAAGTGCGTATGCGTTTTTTCCTGGATATATTCAGGAAAAAACGCATACTCCCTTTTGGGCCAACTGCATCATTGTCGAAATTCTGCCGCTTTTCATGTGCTTTAAAGACGAGTCCAATCTATCTCTTGAAATCTATTTCTTGCAATTCTGTCTTGCATTCAGATCCTCTTCTTTGCCTTACGTCAACATATTTTTGGATGTTAGTTTTCATTTATAACTCTGCAGGTTTGTGAATTGCAGTGACCCTGAGCTCCATTTTTTAAGTTGTTCTTTTGTGAGCTGGCCTCAAAGCCGCAGGATTGCTTCAGGTCCTATTTTGGCTCCGGCGAGGCGGGCTGAGCCTTTTTTTAATTCTTATTCTTAATGGGAAATTAGAGTGACATGTGCCCGTCCAAACCCCTACAACTATTCTCTCATTGGTTCTCCCTCTTCCCGTTCATCCTCCTCACAATTTGCAAAATGTGTGAAACAGAAGTTTAAATGTGCTGATTCTCTAAGTGGGGAGATTCTAAGTAACGTGGCTGGAATGATGAACAGGAGCACCAGGAGAGGATAAATGAGGTGCATTTTAGACACATCTCCCGATCACATGGTGTACAGTCCTCTGGGTTTTCCATGCATGTTTTAGCTGTAGGAAGATTCCTTGAACCTGCAGATTTGGGACCCATTGAATGGGTACCAGGTAGTATTACTTTAAAGGGTGTGCATTTCCTCACCCAACCTCACATTTCTCTTAGCACGAACAGTTTCCAGCCTTATGTCTCATCCTGCTGTGGGTCTAGATGTGTTCAATCCATGTTGCATCACCGTCTCTGAGGAAAAGTTGTAAGAGGTTTTCTCTGTCTCTCTGTCGTTTATTTTTTTCAATTTATTACTATATTGGTTGCAGCTGATTTTCAAAGCTCTGTTTCTTGCTGCTGTACATCCACTTGATTCACATACAGAGAGACATCAATAAATTCTTTTTCAGATTCTTACCAGTCATATATATTCTTTTCCGGTGACTTGAGTGTGCTGAGTGCAGTTCTTTTAGCTACTGTGTAGGCCTTGTTGATTATCAGTTTGGTATTTGGAATGGTATCTTTGCTAATTTCAACCTCCTGGATGATGCCTCACCCCTCCCCACCTTTCCCGTTTAGCAGCCTTACGTGTGTTTTCTACATATTTGACTATGTTTTTGTTTTGTAATTTATTTCATGTGTAGCCATTTTGGATTCCACCTTTAAGTGATATCTTATGATATGTGTCTTTTTCTTTTTGAATTATGTCACTTAGAATGATCATACGTAACTCCTCCGGAGTTGTTACAACTGGCCATATTTCATTGATTTCCAGGCTGAGTAATATTCCACTCTACATAAGTACCACATCTCTATCCATTTTTTCCCTCCAGAGACATTTAAGTTATATCTTAGTCGAGGATCTTTTAAACAGAGAGGCAGTAAACATTGGGGTGCCTGTGTCCTCTCGATTTTTGTTTTTCCCAAGATATACGCCCATGAGTGCAAGTGCCCTATGCTCTGTAGCTCATTTTTTAGATGCTTTAGTAAACACAATACACTTCTCCAGAATGGCCATTGGCAATATACATTTCCACTATAAGCCTCACAGGGCTCCCTCTTCTCCTTGCCCTGTCCTGCATTTCTGGTGTTTACACTTTATGAGGATGGCTCTTCTGACTGATGTGAAGTGATATCTTTTGTAGTATTGATTTCCAGTGCCCACCTGTTTGGTTGGCTAAAAAAGTGTATGCCCTTTTCTTGAATATATACAGAAAAAAACGCATACAGCCTTTTTGGCCAACTGCAATGTTGGCAATGTTCAGCCCCTTTTCTTGTGCTTAATGGCGAGTCCTTTCTACCTCCTCAAATCCCTTTCCTGCCATTCTCCCTTGCTTACCAATCCTTTTCTCTGACTTTCCTCAAGACATTTTTCAGTGATAGATATTTTCAACTCTGCAGTTTCGTGAATTTTACTGCCCCTGAGTTCCATTGTTCAACTTGTGTTTATGGGAACTGGCCACAAAGCAGTGGGATTTCCTCAAGCCCTATACTGTTTCCATGGGCAACCCTAGCCTTTGGTCAATTCGTCTTCCTGATTGGAAATTAGAGTGACATGTGCCTGTCTGAACACCTAGGACTTGTCTCTCATTGTTCCTCATCCTTCCGCTTCATCCTCTGGACAAATTCCAAACTGTACGCAACAGGATGTTGACAGTGCTGACATCTCCAAGTGGGGAGACTGTTAGTAAAGACCCTGGAGGGGTGAACCCGAGCACCAGGAGATGAGGAGATGAGATGCCTTTTTCAAACTCTTCCCGATCAGACGGTATACCATCCTCTGGGTGTGACAGACATGTTTTAGCAGTAGGAAGAGTCCCATTCATGTAAGGAGAACACCAGAGCTTTTTCAAAATCAGTGTCTCCCCGAAACCCAAACTGGGGAATTTTTTAAGCTATGGCTACACATATGTTCATGAAGGGCCTTGGGGAGTAGGCAGAGTCCAAACTTTAGATGATTGAAGTCTTCAGGGTCAGAAGCACTCACCACCAGCTTCCCTTAGGTTACACTTTAACTGTCATTGATAGATGATGTCAATAAAAATATCTATTCTTTTTCCGATTATTTCCCCTTATAGGTTATTGCAAAATATTGAGTGTAGTTCCCTGTGTTATACAGTAGTTCCTTGTTGATGATCTATTTTATACATAGCAGTGTGTATGTGTTAATTCCAAACTGTTAATTTATCCCTCCTCCCACCTTTCCCCTTTGGTAATAATAAATTATAAGATTTTATACTTCTCAGAAATGGGGGAGCTGAAAGAGAGGTATCATTTTCAATGGAAAAGCATTTAAAACAAGATTGAAGCTTTAACCAAGATTATTAGATGTACATCCTTGGAAAGAAATCACTTCATTTCTCTAATATTGACCTGACAAATAAGACAAACCTTTTCACTGAACTTGCTTATAATAAAGTGATGGAAATATCAAATGGAAGTGTTAGAAACATCTTATTTTACCCGAGCCTTATAAACTGTTCTATGTTAACTACAGTTTGGCTCACACATCTGTTCATTGAAGTTACAATAGTCTCAATTTCTGTTACTGATCCTCCAGAGTGGACCCCAACAAGTGTCCCCCTGCCCAGCATCATTGGGGCCAACAGATCGAGACTGAGTTTGGTTCACAAGCAAAGGAAACTTTATATTTTGATCAGAGAATGGAGAGGTGAGAGCATGCACTACCCCGTGGGCTGTGGGCTGGGCTGCTGTGTAGAGATCCTGTCAGAGTCAGTGGGAGGGAGGGGGCGGAGCTCTCGAGGACCGGGTTGGCTGCAGCTCAGGCTCTATATCTCGGAGTCTGCACTGGGCCCCAGGAGCTGAGGTGTCGACCCAGCCATTCTGCACTAGGAAATCTGGTCTGAAGTGCCGGGTGTGGAACCTCTGCATGCGGGACCCTAGGAGCACGTGAAATTAGACAAAGCACAAAGGATAAAAAAGGTCAGACTTGACTTTATTGCCCAGATTCTATTTTTATCTCCCAGGGATTTTTAATGGGCTTTGCTGGGAACAAACCCCTCCTCTGCCTTTTGTCCCGTTCCTCATTCTTGGAGTGCTGAGGGTGCAGACCCTTCTTCTGTAACTGCTGAGTGCTGAGTTGGGAGCCCTCATACCAGGGGATGAGGGTCAGAACTTCTCCCCAGCAGCCTCCAGGTGACGTTGATTGGCCCCAGGACCCCTGCCTCCCTGCTCGTCCGCCTGAGCACCAGCATTGGAAGTGTTATAGATTCTAATGACCTTTAAGGGTCCAGGAAAGAGATGTGCAGAGACGCTGTGGGGGCCGGTTTCACCCCGGCCCACATTTGTTTGGTCACCTTAGGCTGACCGTTTCTGCCAGCCTAGATGCTCTGACCAGTAGTCTGCTCTTTCTTCAATTAGGCCCCTGAATTAACGTAAAAACAGCACCAGGTGTCAGAGCCCTGCCCGCTCAACTCCCAGACAGTCCAGGGTCAGTGGTGATCAAGGACCATGATGACCACTGAGTCAACAGCCTTTTGAAGTAAACAGGAGTCCAGCCGGTCTTATTGGCCACCATCATCACGGTGTCTGTAGGCTTTTCTATGGTGACAGTGTGATATAGGTTTCCCCCGCCAAGATTATTAGCTCCCCTCCGGGTGCAGTAAGTCCTGCAAGCAGTAGTCTACTCCTTCGGGACACACTATTGTTGTTTTATGAGAGAAACTCCAGGTCAAGTGATGTTCACACGAGTCGTCATGGTGTCCTGTTGCTCCCGGTTATCTCTCTGGATGTTGGAGTTGGAGGGCCTCCTCACTCGAGGTCGGTGTGCCCACGGAGCGAACCCTGCAACTTCAGGGCATGGTTGGTGATTAGGATCACCACGTGGGGTCCTTTTCCCTTAGGAGGGAGGTGGCCTTTTGGGCTGCTGATTTCCAGGTTTTTAGATACCACCAGTATCTTGGCCAGATGTGGCAGTGGGCCAAGCCCCTTGGTGATTGTAGTTTATCCTACCTGGATGGCATTCTTGCGTTGTTCCATTTCAAGTGGTCCCAGTTTTTGCACTAATTCTCCAATGGCGATTCACCTTTCACCGGGAATGGAAAGGTCAAAGGGTTTAGCTCAATTAGGGAGTTCCAGGGCAAGGGTCTGAATTGACTGCTCTTTCCATTCTTGAAAGGCCACTTCTGGATTCTGTTCAAAAGGATCATCATCTTTTCCTTTCAGTGTTTCATATAGAGGCCCAGCTAGTAGACTGTAGTTAGGGATCCAGAAGCAGCAAACCCTGGCCTCCCCAGGAACCCCTAAGCTGTCTTCTAGTTTTAGAAAGGGGTAAGGCTGCAAATGGTTTCTTCCCTTTCCTGGGATGGGCTTCTCTGACCTTGTGTGAGAATGAAGCCCAGGCAGGTCACCGCAGTCTGTGATATTTGAGCTTTTTCTTGGACAACTTCTATCCTTTATTGGCTTGGTAGTTCAGAGGCCTCCTTAGTAGGGCTGGCGATCAGAATGTCGTCTGCATATTGAAGGAGGGTTTCCTTTTCCAGAGGTAGAACTTTTCGGTCTTTAGCTAAGCTTTCCCCAAAGATGATGTGGGAATTTTTGAACCCTTGGGGCAAGACGGCCCAGAAGTATTGTTTTAGTTGTATGTTGAGTCCTGCCACTCACAAGCCAAAATTTCTTGTGACTCTGGGACTAATGGAATACAAAAGAAGGCATCATTGAAGACTAATACAGAATACCATGTCCTGGTGGTTGGTAGAATGACCAGCAGGGTGTAGGAATTAGGAGCAACTGGAGGTATATCCTCGGTGGCTTCACTGACTGTCCTGACATCCTTTACCAGGTCCCCAGCAGCCCATGGGGCTCTCGTGGTCAGGCCAATCCCAGGATATGGAGCTCTCCTGGGCAGGTACCCCACCCCCAACCCAGCCCACGGGGCTCTCGTGGTCAGGCCTCTCCCAGGATACAGAGCTACCCTTGCAGGTACCGTGGCAGGGCTGGGCACACAGGAACCGTGCACATAGCCCTCATTGAAGAGCACCCCCATCTCACCTGTCGCTCAGAGCTGACACAGAGCACCTCAGAGCAGGACTTGAACTAACAAACAGCAGCTCCGACAGGTCTGTGACCCTGGGCATCACTCTGTGTGGCCTCCCTCCACCTGGTCTTCCAGAGACTTCCACTGCACCCGGGGCACCAGGCCTCTGTCTCCAACCACCACCCACCCCTCCTCTCCCTGACTCCTGGGTTCCTCTCATTAGGAGAGGCTTTTCTTGAAGTTGTCTCCCACTCATGGGCCAGATAAAATGATTAGAAAACAAGCCAAAGCTGCAGCCCCTTGTCTATCCTGACTCTCAGGAGCCCACACCTGTTCCTTGGACCTGGCCGGTTCAGCAAGTTCCATTTTCTGCAACTGTGAGCCCTTGAGGGGTGATGATTGGCTGACCTGGGCAGCCTTACGGTGCTGGCCAGCCCTCCCCAGGTGTGCCTGGGTTGAGATCAATATAAATACCACTCCAGGCAGCAAGAGCCCCTGCAGCTGTGCCTGACGCCATTTTCTCTGCCCTGTCAGCAGTCTCGGGGCTGGGCTGGTGGGAGGGAGTGAGAGGCCACGGCTTTGTGGGTGGCCCAGTGTGAGTGGGGCTCTGCTGGACTTTCTGCAGCAGTTGCCAGGCTGCCACCTGCTAAAGAAGAGGATGTGTCACCCATACCTGCTGCTGGAATTTCTCCCTGGGCAGAGGTGAGGAAGGAAAAAAGCAGTGGGGGCAGGGACAGGACGGGTATCTCAGGCAGGGAAATGGAAATCTTCCAGAAGAGCACCCAGGGCCAGGGCCATCCTGGCTGGCCTACAGGCACCAAGTCAGCTGGCATGCTGTCACTCATGTGGCTCCATGGCCCTTCCTCTAGGCTTTCAAGTCCTTGTATATATTCAGGTGTTTTACCTGGGAAGGGTGGGAACAGTTCAGCCGCAACTGGCCTGGGGCTCAGCTCACGTTCACTCACAGATGCCTCGGCACGGTGCCCCAGCTTTGCAATGAGGACGCTTGTTGTGTGGGGGCTGCTGGCTGAATGGGAGACGATTCCTCACCACTGACCAACTTCAGAATTGTTTACAACTGGAGCAAGGGCCCTGATACGGTTTTCCTCTGAGTAACTGGTGGGTTCTGTTTTTTTTTCTCTTTTTCGTTTTTGGTTCAAGGTAGATTTTATTCCTCTTTTTTGTATTTACAGATATAAGCATGGAAATAATTTATTCATATAAATACATGTATGTGAAGGGAATAATTGTTTTTTCTGTTTTGTTTTTTAAATTTTATTTCTTTTTAATTTTTAATTTTATTTTATATTTTTATACAGCAGGTTCTTATTGGTTATCTATTTTATACATATAAATGTTTACATGCCAATCCCAATCTCTCAACTCCTCCCACCACCACCCCCCCAAGAGCTTTCCCCCCTTGTTGTCCATACGATTGTTGTCTACATCTGTTGCTCTATTTATGCCTTGCAAAACGGTTAATCTGTACAGTTTTTCTAGGTTCCACATATATGCATGAATATACAAGATTTGTTTTTCTCTTTCTGACTTACTTCACTCTGTATGACAGTCTCTAGATCCATCGACGTCTCTACAAATGACCCAATTTCATTCCTTTCATGGCTTAGTAATATTCCATTTTATATATGTACCACATCTTTATGCATTCGTCTGTCTGTGGCCATTTAGGTTGCTTCCATTACCTCGATATTGTAAATAATGATGCAATGAACATTGCGGTGAATGTCTCTTTTTGATTTATGGTTTTGTCTGGGTATATGTCCAGTACTGGGATTGCTGTATCATATGGTAATTCTATTATTAGTTTCTTAAGAAACTCCATATTGTTCTCCATAGTGACTGTATCAATTTATATTCCCAACAGTAGTGGAAGAGGCTTCCTTTTCTCCACACCCATTCCAGCATTTGTTGTTTGTAGATTTTCGGATGATGCCCATTCTAACAGGTGTGAGGTGATACCTCATTGTTGAGTCCATTTCGTTGAGCAAGGGGTAGGTCTTGTCTATTACATATTTGGCTTATGGAACGGTATCTGTGCTAATTTCAAACTCTGGTTTTATGCAGCACCCCAACTCACCTTTCCCCTTAAGCAAGCATAAGTTGGTTTTCTAAACTTGAGACCCTGTTCTGTTTTGTAATTCAGTTCCTGTGTAGCCAAGTTTACATTCCGTGCATTAGTGATACCTTATGATGTTTCTTTTTCTGTGTGACTTATTTCACTTAGAATCATCGTGCCTCAATCCACTCATTATGCTGGTACAGGCCTGGTGACACAGATTTCATTGCTGAGTGGTATTCTGTTGTACGTAAGTACCGCAACTTCTTTATCAATTATTTGTTCTCTGGGATATTTAACTTGTACCGTAGAAGAGGTTCCTGTAAACAGAGCCATCCCAAATTTTGGGGTGGCTGTGTCTTTTTGATTTTAATTTCCCTAAGCTATAGGACCATACGTGGAAATGCCCTAGACTCTGTTGCTTTGTTTTTCAGATGTATCAGGAAACACCATACACTTCTCCAGAGTAGCTGTTGGCAATTTACATCCCGCCCATCAGCATAACAAGGCTCCTTTTTCCCCATGGCCTGTCTTGCCTTTCTGGATTTTACACTTTTTTCAGATGGCCCTTTAGACAGGGGGGAAATGACACTTCATAGTAGTTCGGATTTCCATTGCAAGCTTGCTTGGTTTGCCAAAAAGGGCGTATGTGTTTTTTCCTGAATATATTCAGGAACAAACTCATACGTCCATTTTTGCCAAGTGCATCATTGTCGATGTTCTGCCTCTTTTCCTATGCTTTAAATGCAAATCCAGTTTACCTCCTGAAATCGGTTTCCTGAAATTCTGCCCCGCTTTCAAGTCCACTTCGCAGCCTTACTTCAATATATTTTTGGACGTTATCTGTCATTTATAACTCTGCAGGTTTGTGAATTACAGGGCCCCTGAGCTCCTCTCTTCAACTCGCTTTCTTGTGAGCTGGCCGCAAACCTGCAAGACTGCTTCAGGTCCTAATCTGCTTCTGGCAGGGCATGCTGAGCCTTTGGTTAATTCCTCTTCCTGGTGGGAAATGAGTGTTAAATATGCCTGTCCAGACACCTACCTCACTCTCAACCCCTTGGTGATGTGGGTCCTCTGGTTTGTGGCCACCTTTGCTGGGTTCCTCACCTTTCGATGATGTGGCCCCACTAGTGTGAGGACACTCCTGCCTGGTTCTCATCCACGTGGTTATGCGGGCCCCCTGGTGAGAGTCTGTTCCTGGCTGTGTTCCTCACCCTTCTGTGAGGGAGACCCTCTGCTGATAGGTCACTCCTGCATGGCTGGCACACAATGCCTTGGTGAAGTCAGCTGTGTGGTGGCAGTTGGAGCGTGCTGGGAATCTCCGCCCCCCGGTGATGAGGGCCCTCTGACGTCAGGCCTTAACTGCTGGGCTCCCCAACTTTTCTTAGTGAGCCCAGTGATGCTCGGGCACTCCTCTTAGGTTCCCATCTCCATGGGGATGTGGGCCTTCTGCTCTGACGTTCCAACGGCTGGGTTGATCACAGTTTCATGATGTGGGCTCTCTGGTGTTAGTTCACTGTGGTCTGGATCCCATAGCCTCTGTGTTCTTGGCCGCCTGCTGGGAGGTTCCAACTGCTGGATTCCTCACTTTTTTAATTTTTTAGGCCCTCTGTTGTGATGATCCTCCTGCCTGCCTCACTCCCAGCCCCTTCGTGATGTGTGTCCTCTGGTTTGAGGCCACATGTGCTGGGTTCCTCACGTTTCGATGATGTGGGACCAATGGTCTTAGGAGACTCCTGCCTGGTTCACATCCCCTTGGTGATGTGGGCCCTCTGTTGAGAGTCTGATCCTGGCTGGGTTCTTCACCCATCTGTGAGGTGGGCCGTCTGCTGTGAGGTCACTCCTCCCTGGCTTGCTCACCTCGCCTTGTGGACATCAGCCCTGTGGTGGCACTTGGAGCCTGCTGGGAGCCTCCTCCCCTCGGTGATGAGGGCCCTCTGGCGTCAGGCCCTAAGAGCTGGGCTCCCCACATTTCATGATGTGTGCCCAGTGGTGCGAGGACACTCCATCCAGGTTCACATCCCCATTGGGATGTGGGCCTTCTGCTCTGAGGTCCCAACGCCTGGGTTGCTCACAGTTTCATGATGTGGGCTCTCTGCTGTTAGTTCACTCCTGCCTGCATCCCATAGCTTCTGTGCTCTCGGCTGCCTGCTGGTAGGTTCCAACTGCTGGATTCCTCACCTTTCTTATTCTTTGGGCCCTCTGTTTTTAAGCTACTCCTGCCTGCCTCACTCCCATTCCCTTTGTGATATGTGTCCTCTGATTTGAGGCCACATGTGCTGTGTTCCGCACCTTTCAATGATGTGGCCCCACTGGAGGGAAGACAGTCCTGACTGGTTCCCATCCTCTTGCTGATATGGACCCTCAGGTGAGAGTCTGATCCTGGCTGGGTTCCTCACCCTTCTGTGAGGTGGGCCCTCTTCTGTGAGGTCAATCATGCCTGTCTGGCACAAGTCACCTTGGCGACGTGGGCCCTCTGGTGGCAGTTGGAGTGTGCTGGGATCCTCCTCCCCTCGGTGATGAGGGCCCTCTTGCCTTAGGCCATAACTGCTGGGCTCCCCACATTTTCTGATGTGCGCCAAGTGAGTGAGGACACTCTTGCCAGGTTCGCATCCCCATGGGGATATGGGCCTTCTGCTCTGAGGTCAAAACGGCTGGCTTGCTCACAGTACCATGATGTGGGCCCTCTGCTGTGAGTTCACTCCGGCAAGGATCCCTTATCATCGGTGCTCTGAGCCGCCTGCTGGGAGGTTCCAACTGCTGGATTCCTCAACTTTTTTATTCTATGTGCCCTCTGTTGTGAGGCTCCTCCTGCCTGCCTCGTTGCCAGCCCCTTGGTGATGACTGTCCTATAGCTTGAGGCCACATGTGCTGCGTTCCTCACCTTTCGATGATGTGGCCCCACTCGTGTGAGGACACTCCTGCCTGGTTACCATCCGCTTGGTGAGGTGGGCCCTCTGGCGAGAGTCTAATCCTGGCTGGGTTCCTCAACGTTCTGTGAGGTAGGCCCTCTGCTGTGAGGTCACTCCTGACTGGCTGGCACACGTCACCTTGGAGACGTGAGCCCTCTGGTGGCAGTTGGAGCATGCAGGGTGCCTCCTCCTCTCGGTGATGACAGCCCTCTGGCGTCAGGCCCTAAATGGTGGGCTCCCCACATTTTCTGATGTGCGCCCAGTGGTGCGAGGACACTCCAGCCAGGTTCCCATTCCCATGGGGATGTGGGCCTTCTGCTCTGTGGTCCCAATGCCTGGGTTGCTCACAGTTTTATGATGTTGGCCCTCTGCTGTGAGTTCACTGTGGCCTGGATCCCATAGCCTCGGTGTTCTGAGCTGCCTGCTGGAAGGTCTAAATGCTGGAATCCTCACGTATTTTATATTATGTGCCCTGTGTTGTGAGGCTACTCCTGCCTGCCTCACTCCAAGGCCCTTTGTGATGTGGGTCCTCTGGTTTGAGGACACATGTGCTGGGTTCCTCACGTTAAGATGATGAGGCCCCACTGGTGTGAGGATAATCCTGACTGGTTCCCATCCCCTTTGTGATGTGGGCCCTCTGGTGAGAGTCTGATCCTGGCTGGGTTCCTCAACCATCTGTGAGGTGGGCCCTCTACTATCAGGTAACTCTTGCCTGGCTTGCTCACATCGCCTTGTTGACATGAGCCCTCTGGTGGCACTTGGACCCTGCTGGGAGCCTCCTCACCTCTGTGATGAGGGCCCTCTGACGTCAAGCCCTAACTGCTGGGCTCCCCAACTTTTCTTAGTGAGCCCAGTGATGCTCGGGCACTCCTCTTAGGTTCCCATCTCCATGGGGATGTGGGCCTTCTGCTCTGATGTTCCAACGGCTGGTTTGATCACAGTTTCATGATGTGGGCTCTCTGGTGTTAGTTCACTGTGGCCTGGATCCCATAGCCTCTGTGTTCTTGGCCGCCTGCTGGAAGGTTCCAACTGCTGGATTCCTCACTTTTTTAATTTTTTAGGCCCTCTGTTGTGAGGATCCTCCTGCCTGCCTCACTCCCAGTCCCTTCGTGATGTGTGTCCTCTGGTTTGAGGCCACATGTGCTGGGTTCCTCACCTTTCGATGATGTGGGACCAATGGTCTTAGGAGACTCCTGCCTGGTTCACATCCCCTTGGTGATGTGGGCTCTCTGTTGAGAGTCTGATCCTGGCTGGGTTCCTCACCCATCTGTGAGGTGGGCCGTCTGCTGTGAGGTCACTCCTGCCTGGCTTGCTCACCTCGCCTTGTGGACATGAGCCCTCTGGTGGCACTTGGAGCCTGCTGGGAGCCTCCTCCCCTCGGTGATGAGGGCCCTCTGGCGTCAGGCCCTAACGGCTGGGCTCCCCACATTTTGTGATGTGCACCCAGTGGTTCGAAGACACTCCATGCAGGTTCACATACCCATTGGGATGTGGGCCTTCTGTTCTGAGGTCCCAACGGCTGGGTTGTTCACAGTTTCATGATGTGGGCTCTCTGCGGTTAGTTCACTCTGGCCTGGATGCCATAGCCTCTGTGCTCTGGGCCGCCTGCTGGAAGGTTCCAACTGCTCGATTCCTCAACGTTTGTATTCTATGGGGCCTGTGTTGCGATGCTCCTCCTGCCTGCCTCACTCGCATCCCCTTTGTGATGTGGGTCCTCTGGTTTGAGGCCACATATGCTGGGTTCCGCAACTTTCAATGATGTGGCCCCACTGGTGTGAGGACACTCCTGCCTGGTTCCCATCCCCTTGGTGATGTGGGCCTTCTGGTGACAGTCTTATCCTGGCTGGGTTCCTCACTCTTCTGTGAGGTAGGCCCTCTGCTGTGAGGTCAATCCTACCTGACTTGCACACATCACCTTGGCGACGTGGGCCCTCTGTTGGCACATGGAACCTGCTGGGAGCCTCCTGCCCTCGGTGATGACAGCTCTCTAGCATCAGGCCCTAACTGCTGGGCTCCCCACATTTTCTGATGTGAGCCCAGTGATGCCAGGACACTCCTGTCAGGTTCCCATCCCCATGGGGATGTGGGCTTTCTGCTCTGAGGTCCCAACGCCTGGGTTGCTCACAGTTTCATGATGTGGGCTCTCTGCTGTTAGTTCACTCCTGCCTGCATCCCATAGCTTCTGTGCTCTCGGCCGCCTGCTGGGAGGTTCCAAATGCTGGATTCCTCACCTTTTTTATTCTTTGGGCCCTCTGTTTTTAGGCTACTCCTACCTGCCTCACTCCCATCCCCTTTGTGATGTATGTCCTCTGATATGAGGCCGCATGTGCTGGGTTCCTCACCTTTCGATGATGTGGCCCCACTGGTGAGAGGACAGTCCTGACTGGTTCCCATCCCCTTGGTGTTGTGGGCCCTCTGGCAAGAGTCTCATCCTACCTCGGTTCCTCACCCTTCTGTGAGATAGGCCCTCTGTTGTGAGGTCACTACTGCCTGGCTGGCGCATGCCACCTTGTAGACGTGGGCCCTCTGTTGGCAGTTGGAACCTGCTGGGAGTCTCCTCCCCTCAGTTATGAGGGCCCCCTGGCGTTAGGCCCTAACTGCTGGGCTCTTAACATTTTCTGATATGTGCTAAGTGGTGCGAAGCCACTCCTGCCAGGTTCCCATCCCAATGGGGATGTGGGCCTTCTGTTCTGAGGTCCCAACGGCTGGGCTGCTCACAGGTTCATGATGTGGGCCCTCTGCTGTGAGTTCACTGCGGCCTGGATCCCATAGCCTCGGTGCTCTGGGCCGCTTGCTGGGAGGTTCCAACTGCTGGATTCCTCAACTTTTATATTCTATGGACCCTGTGCTGTGAGGCCAGTCCTGCCAGCCTCATTCCGAACCCCTTGGTGATGTGGTTCCTCTGGTTTGAGGCTACATGTGCTGGGATCCTCACCTTTCGATGATGTTGTCCCACTGATGTGGGGACACTCCTTCCTGGTTCCCTTCCCCTTGGTGATGTGGGCCCTCTGGTGAGAGTCTGATCCTGGCTGTGTTCCTCACCCTTCTGTGAGGTGGGGCCTCTGCTGTGAGGTCACTCCTGCCGGGCTGGCACACATCGCCTTGGTGACGTTGGCCCTCTGGTGGCAGCTGGAGCCTGCTGGGAGCCTCCTCCCCTCGGTGATGAGTGCCCTCTAGCATCAGGCCCTAACTTCTGAGCACCCCACGTTTTCTGATGTGAGCCCAGTGATGCCAGGACACTCCTGTCATGTTCCCATCACCATGGGGATGTGGGCCTTCTGCTCTGAGTTCCCAATGTCTGGGTTGTTCACAGTTTCATGATGTGGGCTGTCTGGTGTTAGTTCACTCTGGCTTGGATCCCCTAGCCTCTGTGCTCTGGGCCGCCTGCTGGGAGGTTGCAACTGCTGGATTCCTCACCTTCCTTATTTTTGGGCCCTCTGTTGTGAGGCTCCTCCTGCCTGCCTCACCCCCAGCCCCTTGGTGATGCGTGTCCTATGGTTTGAAGCCACGTGTTCTGGGTTCCTCACCTTTAGATGATGTGGCCCTACTCATGTGAGGACACTCCTGCCTGGTTCCAATCCATTTGGTGATGTGGGCCCTCTGGTGCGAGTCTGATCCTGACTGGGTTCGTCACACTTCTCTGAGGTGGGCCCTCTGCTGTGAGGTCATTCGTGCCTGGTTGGTACACATCGCCTTGGCGACGTCAGCCCTCTGGTGGCCGTTGGAGCCTGCTGGGAGCCTCCTTCCCTTGGTGATGAGGGTCCTCTGGCGTCAGGCTCTAACTGCTGGTCTCCCAAAATTTTCTGATACGTTTTCAGTGGTGCGAGGACACTCCTACCAGATTTATATCCCCATGGGGATGTGGGCCTCCTGCTCTGAGGTCCCAATGGCTGGGTTGCTCAGTTTCATGACATGGGCCCTCTTCTGTGAGTTCACTGTGGCCTGGATCCCATAGCCTCGGTGCTCTGGGCCCCCTGCTGGGAGGTTCCAACTGCTGGATTCCTCACTTTTTTATTCTATGGGCCCAGTGTTGTGAGGCTACTCCTGCCTGCCTCACTCCGAGGCCCTTAGTGATGTGGGTCCTCTGGTTTGAGGACACATGTGCTGAGTACCTCACCTTTCGATGATGTGGCCCCACTGGTGTGAAGACACTCCTGCCTGGTTCCCATCCCCTTGGTGATGTGGGCCCTCTGGTGAGAGTCTGATGTTGGCTGGGTTTCTCACCCTTCTGTGAGGTGGGATCTCTGCTGTGAGGTAACTCCTGCCTGGCTTGCTCATGTTGCCTTGACAACATGAGCCCTCAGGTGGCAGTTGGAGCCTGCTGGGAATCTCCTCCCCTCGGTTATGAGAGCTCTGGATAAAACACATATGTCCTTTTTTGCCAAGTGCATTATTTTCCAAGTTCTGTCTCTTTTCCTATGCTTTAAATGCAATTCCTATCTACCTCCTGAAATCGGTTTCCTGCAATTCTGCACCGCTTTCGAGTCCTCTTGGCGGCCTTACTTCAATATATTTTTGGACGATAGCTGTCATTTATAACTCTGCAGGTTTGTGAATGACAGTGCCCCTGAGCTCCTTTCTTCAACTCGCTTTCTTGTGAGCTGGCCGCAACACCGCAGGATTGCTTCAGGCCCTAGTGTGGTTCCGGCACTTCACTCTGAGCCTTAGGTTAATTCCTCTTCCTGGTGGGAAATGAGAGTTAAATTTGCCCGTCCAGACACCTCCAGCTAGTCTCTCATTGGTTCTCCCTATTCCTGTTCATTTTCCGCAGAAATTGCAAACTGGGCCAAACAGGAGTTTAAAGGCACTGACTCTCCAAGTGGGGAGAGTGTTAGTAAAGCGTCTGGAATGTTGCACCCGAGTACCAGGGGACGAAAACTGAGACACCTTTGAACACGTTTCCTAATCACACGGTGGATCATACTCTGGGTTCCAAATGCATGTTTTAGCTGAAGGAAGAATCCCTTAAACCTGGAGAGTTGAGACCCATGGAATGGGTACCATGCAATATGACTTCAAAGAGTATGCATTTGCTCACCGATCCTCACCAATCCTATCACTGCTGCGTTTATGCCGCTGTACACATGCTTGATTCTCTTTCGGAGACATATAAATCCATAGGTTTTAAGATTCTTACTAGTCAGGTATATCCTTAGGCGTTTAATATGGGGTGTTGAGTCCACTTCGTTGAGCAAGGAGTAGCTCTTGTCTATTACATATTTGGCTTATGGAACGGTATCTGTGCTAATTTCAATCTCTGGTTTTATGCAGCACCCCAACTCACCTTTCCCCTTAAGCAAGCATAAGTTGGTTTTCTACATTTGAGACCCTGTTCTGTTTTGTAATTCAGTTCCTGTGTAGCCAAGTTTACATTCCGTGTAGTAGTGATATCTTATGATGTTTCTTTTTCTGTGTGACTTATTTCACTTAGAATCATCGTGCCTGAATCCACTCATTATGCTGCTACGGGCCTGATGACATAGATTTCATTGCTGAGTGATATTGCATTATACTTAAGTACCACAACTTCTTTATCCATTTTCGCTTTCTGTGATATTGAACTTGTACCGTAAATGAGGTTCTTGTAAAAAGAGCCATCCCAAACTTTGGGGTGGCTGTGTCTTTTTGATTTTAATTTCCTTAAGCTATAGGACCATAAGCGGAAGTGCCCTAGGCTCTGTTGCTTTGTTTTTTAGATGTTTCAGGAAACACCATACACTTCTCCAGAGTGGCTGTTGGCAATTTACATCCCGCCCATCAGCATAACAAGGCTCCCAGTTCTCCATGGCCTGTCCTGCCTTTCTGGATTTTACACTTTTTTCAGATGGCCCTTTTGACCAGGGGGCAGTGAGACTTCATTGTAGTGCAGATTTCCTTTGCAAGCTTGCTTGGTTGGCCAAAAAGGGCGTATGCGTTTTTTCCTGAATATATTCAGGAAAAAACGCATACGCCCTTTTTGGCCAAGTGCATCATTGTGGACGTTCTGCCTCTTTTCCTATGCTTTACATGCAATTCCAGTCTACCTCCTGAAATCGGTTTCCTGCAATTCTGCCCCGCTTTCAAGTCCTCTTGGCAGCCTTACTTCAATATATTTTTGGACGATAGCTGTCATTTATAACTCTGCAGGTCTGTGAATGACAGTGCCCCTGAGCTCCTTTCTTCAACTCGCTTTCTTGTGAGCTGGCCGCAACACCGCAGCATTGCTTCAGGCCCTAGTGTGGTTCCGGCATGGCACGCTGAGCCTTTGGTTAATTCCTCTTCCTGGTGGGAAATGAGAGTTAAATTTGCCCTTCCAGAAACCTCCAGCTAGTCTCTCATTGGTTCTCCCTATTCCTGTTCATTTTCCACAGAAATTGCAAACTGGGCCAAACAGGAGGTTAAAGGCACTGACTCTCCAAGTGGGGAGAGTGTTAGTAAAGCGTCTGGAATGTTGCACCCGAGTACCAGGGGACGAAAACTGAGACACATTTGAACACGTTTCCCAATCACACGGTGGATCATACTCTGGGTTCCACATGCATGTTTTAGCTGAAGGAAGAATCCCTTAAACCTGGAGAGTTGAGACCCATGGAATGGGTACCATGCAATATAACTTCAAAGGGTCTGCATTTGCTCACCGATCCTCACCAATCCTATCACTGCTGCGTTTATGCCGCTGTACACACGCTTGATTCTCTTTCGGAGACATATAAATCCATAGGTTTTAAGATTCTTACTAGTCAGGTATATTCTTAGGCGTTTAATATGGGGTGTTGAGTCCACTTCATTGAACAAGGAGTAGCTCTTGTCTATTACATATTTGGCTTATGGAACAGTATCTGTGCTAATTTCAATCTCTGGTTTTATGCAGCACCCCAACTCACCTTTCCCCTTAAGCAAGCATAAGTTGGTTTTCTACATTTGAGACCCTGTTCTGTTTTGATTTTCAGTTCCTGTGTAGCCAAGTTTACATTCCGTGTAGTAGTGATATCTTATGAAGTTTCTTTTCTGTGTGACTTATTTCACTTAGAATCATCGTACCTGAATCCACTCATTATGCTGCTACGGGCCTGATGACATAGATTTCATTGCTGAGTGATATTGCATTATACTTAAGTACCACAACTTCTTTATCCATTTTCGCTTTCTGTGATATTGAACTTGTACCGTAAATGAGGTTCTTGTAAAAAGAGCCATCCCAAACTTTGGGGTGGCTGTGTCTTTTTGATTTTAATTTCCTTAAGCTATAGGACCATAAGCGGAAGTGCCCTAGGCTCTGTTGCTTTGTTTTTTAGATGTTTCAGGAAACACCATACACTTCTCCAGAGTGGCTGTTGGCAATTTACATCCCGCCCATCAGCATAACAAGGCTCCCAGTTCTCCATGGCCTGTCCTGCCTTTCTGGATTTTACACTTTTTTCAGATGGCCCTTTTGACCAGGGGGCAGTGAGATTTCATTGTAGTGCACATTTCCTTTGCAAGCTTGCTTGGTTGGCCAAAAAGGGCGTATGCGTTTTTTCCTGAATATATTCAGGAAAAAACGCATACGCCCTTTTTGGCCAAGTGCATCATTGTGGACGTTCTGCCTCTTTTCCTATGCTTTACATGCAATTCCAGTCTACCTCCTGAAATCGGTTTCCTGCAATTCTGCCCCGCTTTCAAGTCCTCTTGGCAGCCTTAGTTCAATATATTTTTGGACGATAGCTGTCATTTATAACTCTGCAGGTCTGTGAATGACAGTGCCCCTGAGCTCCTTTCTTCAACTCGCTTTCTTGTGAGCTGGCCGCAACACCGCAGCATTGCTTCAGGCCCTAGTGTGGTTCCGGCATGGCACGCTGAGCCTTTGGTTAATTCCTCTTCCTGGTTGGAAATGAGAGTTAAATTTGCCCTTCCAGAAACCTCCAGCTAGTCTCTCATTTGTTCTCCCTATTCCTGTTCATTTTCCGCAGAAATTGCAAACTGGGCCAAACAGGAGGTTAAAGTCACTGACTCTCCAAGTGGGGAGAGTGTTAGTAAAGCGTCTGGAATGTTGCACCCGAGTACCAGGGGACGAAAACTGAGACACATTTGAACACGTTTCCCAATCACACGGTGGATCATACTCTGGGTTTCACATGCATGTTTTAGCTGAAGGAAGAATCCCTTAAACCTGGAGAGTTGAGATCCATGGAATGGGTACCATGCAATATAACTTCAAAGGGTCTGCATTTGCTCACCGAACCTCACCAATCCTATCACTGCTGCGTTTATGCCGCTGTACACACGCTTGATTCTCTTTCGGAGACATATAAATCCATAGGTTTTAAGATTCTTACTAGTCAGGTATATTCTTAGGCGTTTAATATGGGGTGTTGGGTCCACTTCATTGAACAAGGAGTAGCCCTTGTCTATTACATATTTGGCTTATGGAACAGTATCTGTGCTAATTTCAATCTCTGGTTTTATGCAGCACCCCAACTCACCTTTCCCCTTAAGCAAGCATAAGTTGGTTTTCTACATTTGAGACCCTGTTCTGTTTTGTAATTCAGTTCCTGTGTAGCCAAGTTTACATTCCGTGTAGTAGTGATATCTTATGAAGTTTCTTTTCTGTGTGATTTATTTCACTTAGAATCATCGTACCTGAATCCACTCATTATGCTGCTACGGGCCTGATGACATAGATTTCATTGCTGAGTGATATTGCATTATACTTAAGTACCACAACTTCTTTATCCATTTTCGCTTTCTGTGATATTGAACTTGTACCGTAAATGAGGTTCTTGTAAAAAGAGCCATCCCAAACTTTGGGGTGGCTGTGTCTTTTTGATTTTAATTTACTTAAGCTATAGGACCATAAGCGGAAGTGCCCTAGGCTCTGTTGCTTTGTTTTTTAGATGTTTCAGGAAACACCATACACTTCTCCAGAGTGGCTGTTGGCAATTTACATCCCGCCCATCAGCATAACAAGGCTCCCAGTTCTCCATGGCCTGTCCTGCCTTTCTGGATTTTACACTTTTTTAAGATGGCCCTTTTGACCGGGGGGCAGTGAGACTTCATTGTAGTGCAGATTTCCTTTGCAAGCTTGCTTGGTTGGCCAAAAAGGGCGTATGCGTTTTTTCCTGAATATATTCAGGAAAAAACGCATACGCCCTTTTTGGCCAAGTGCATCATTGTGGACGTTCTGCCTCTTTTCCTATGCTTTACATGCAATTCCAGTCTACCTCCTGAAATCGGTTTCCTGCAATTCTGCCCCGCTTTCAAGTCCTCTTGGCAGCCTTACTTCAATATATTTTTGGACGATAGCTGTCATTTATAACTCTGCAGGTCTGTGAATGACAGTGCCCCTGAGCTCCTTTCTTCAACTCGCTTTCTTGTGAGCTGGCCGCAACACCGCAGCATTGCTTCAGGCCCTAGTGTGGTTCCGGCATGGCACGCTGAGCCTTTGGTTAATTCCTCTTCCTGGTTGGAAATGAGAGTTAAATTTGCCCTTCCAGAAACCTCCAGCTAGTCTCTCATTGGTTCTCCCTATTCCTGTTCATTTTCCACAGAAATTGCAAACTGGGCCAAACAGGAGGTTAAAGGCACTGACTCTCCAAGTGGGGAGAGTGTTAGTAAAGCGTCTGGAATGTTGCACCCGAGTACCAGGGGACGAAAACTGAGACACATTTGAACACGTTTCCCAATCACACGGTGGATCATACTCTGGGTTCCACATGCATGTTTTAGCTGAAGGAAGAATCCCTTAAACCTGGAGAGTTGAGACCCATGGAATGGGTACCATGCAATATAACTTCAAAGGGTCTGCATTTGCTCACCGATCCTCACCAATCCTATCACTGCTGCGTTTATGCCACTGTACACACGCTTGATTCTCTTTCGGAGACATATAAATCCATAGGTTTTAAGATTCTTACTAGTCAGGTATATTCTTAGGCGTTTAATATGGGGTGTTGAGTCCACTTCATTGAACAAGGAGTAGCTCTTGTCTATTACATATTTGGCTTATGGAACAGTATCTGTGCTAATTTCAATCTGAGGTTTTATGCAGCACCCCAACTCACCTTTCCCCTTAAGCAAGCATAAGTTGGATTTCTACATTTGAGACCCTGTTCTGTTTTGATTTTCAGTTCCTGTGTAGCCAAGTTTACATTCCGTGTAGTAGTGATATCTTATGAAGTTTCTTTTCTGTGTGACTTATTTCACTTAGAATCATCGTACCTGAATCCACTCATTATGCTGCTACGGGCCTGATGACATAGATTTCATTGCTGAGTGATATTGCATTATACTTAAGTACCACAACTTCTTTATCCATTTTCGCTTTCTGTGATATTGAACTTGTACCGTAAATGAGGTTCTTGTAAAAAGAGCCATCCCAAACTTTGGGGTGGCTGTGTCTTTTTGATTTTAATTTCCTTAAGCTATAGGACCATAAGCGGAAGTGCCCTAGGCTCTGTTGCTTTGTTTTTTAGATGTTTCAGGAAACACCATACACTTCTCCAGAGTGGCTGTTGGCAATTTACATCCCGCCCATCAGCATAACAAGGCTCCCAGTTCTCCATGGCCTGTCCTGCCTTTCTGGATTTTACACTTTTTTCAGATGGCCCTTTTGACCAGGGGGCAGTGAGATTTCATTGTAGTGCACATTTCCTTTGCAAGCTTGCTTGGTTGGCCAAAAAGGGCGTATGCGTTTTTTCCTGAATATATTCAGGAAAAAACGCATACGCCCTTTTTGGCCAAGTGCATCATTGTGGACGTTCTGCCTCTTTTCCTATGCTTTACATGCAATTCCAGTCTACCTCCTGAAATCGGTTTCCTGCAATTCTGCCCCGCTTTCAAGTCCTCTTGGCAGCCTTAGTTCAATATATTTTTGGACGATAGCTGTCATTTATAACTCTGCAGGTCTGTGAATGACAGTGCCCCTGAGCTCCTTTCTTCAACTCGCTTTCTTGTGAGCTGGCCGCAACACCGCAGCATTGCTTCAGGCCCTAGTGTGGTTCCGGCATGGCACGCTGAGCCTTTGGTTAATTCCTCTTCCTGGTTGGAAATGAGAGTTAAATTTGCCCTTCCAGAAACCTCCAGCTAGTCTCTCATTTGTTCTCCCTATTCCTGTTCATTTTCCGCAGAAATTGCAAACTGGGCCAAACAGGAGGTTAAAGTCACTGACTCTCCAAGTGGGGAGAGTGTTAGTAAAGCGTCTGGAATGTTGCACCCGAGTACCAGGGGACGAAAACTGAGACACATTTGAACACGTTTCCCAATCACACGGTGGATCATACTCTGGGTTTCACATGCATGTTTTAGCTGAAGGAAGAATCCCTTAAACCTGGAGAGTTGAGATCCATGGAATGGGTACCATGCAATATAACTTCAAAGGGTCTGCATTTGCTCACCGAACCTCACCAATCCTATCACTGCTGCGTTTATGCCGCTGTACACACGCTTGATTCTCTTTCGGAGACATATAAATCCATAGGTTTTAAGATTCTTACTAGTCAGGTATATTCTTAGGCGTTTAATATGGGGTGTTGGGTCCACTTCATTGAACAAGGAGTAGCTCTTGTCTATTACATATTTGGCTTATGGAACAGTATCTGTGCTAATTTCAATCTCTGGTTTTATGCAGCACCCCAACTCACCTTTCCCCTTAAGCAAGCATAAGTTGGTTTTCTACATTTGAGACCCTGTTCTGTTTTGTAATTCAGTTCCTGTGTAGCCAAGTTTACATTCCGTGTAGTAGTGATATCTTATGAAGTTTCTTTTCTGTGTGATTTATTTCACTTAGAATCATCGTACCTGAATCCACTCATTATGCTGCTACGGGCCTGATGACATAGATTTCATTGCTGAGTGATATTGCATTATACTTAAGTACCACAACTTCTTTATCCATTTTCGCTTTCTGTGATATTGAACTTGTACCGTAAATGAGGTTCTTGTAAAAAGAGCCATCCCAAACTTTGGGGTGGCTGTGTCTTTTTGATTTTAATTTCCTTAAGCTATAGGACCATAAGCGGAAGTGCCCTAGGCTCTGTTGCTTTGTTTTTTAGATGTTTCAGGAAACACCATACACTTCTCCAGAGTGGCTGTTGGCAATTTACATCCAGCCCATCAGCATAACAAGGCTCCCAGTTCTCCATGGCCTGTCCTGCCTTTCTGGATTTTACACTTTTTTCAGATGGCCCTTTTGACCAGGGGGCAGTGAGAGTTCATTGTAGTGCAGATTTCCTTTGCAAGCTTGCTTGGTTGGCCAAAAAGGGCGTATGCGTTTTTTCCTGAATATATTCAGGAAAAAACGCATACGCCCTTTTTGGCCAAGTGCATCATTGTTGACGTTCTGCCTCTTTTCCTATGCTTTACATGCAATTCCAGTCTACCTCCTGAAATCGGTTTCCTGCAATTCTGCCCCGCTTTCAAGTCCTCTTGGCAGCCTTACTTCAATATATTTTTGGACGATAACTGTCATTTATAACTCTGCAGGTCTGTGAATGACAGTGCACCTGAGCTCCTTTCTTCAACTCGCTTTCTTGTGAGCTGGCCGCAACACCGCAGCATTGCTTCAGGCCCTAGTGTGGTTCCGGCCTGGCACGCTGAGCCTTTGGTTAATTCCTCTTCCTGGTTGGAAATGAGAGTTAAATTTGCCCTTCCAGAAACCTCCAGCTAGTCTCTCATTGGTTCTCCCTATTCCTGTTCATTTTCCACAGAAATTGCAAACTGGGCCAAACAGGAGGTTAAAGGCACTGACTCTCCAAGTGGGGAGAGTGTTAGTAAAGCGTCTGGAATGTTGCACCCGAGTACCAGGGGACGAAAACTGAGACACATTTGAACACGTTTCCCAATCACACGGTGGATCATACTCTGGGTTCCACATGCATGTTTTAGCTGAAGGAAGAATCCCTTAAACCTGGAGATTTGAGACCCATGGAATGGGTACCATGCAATATAACTTCAAAGGGTCTGCATTTGCTCACCGAACCTCACCAATCCTATCACTGCTGCGTTTATGCCGCTGTACACACGCTTGATTCTCTTTCGGAGACATATAAATCCATAGGTTTTAAGATTCTTACTAGTCAGGTATATTCTTAGGCGTTTAATATGGGGTGTTGAGTCCACTTCATTGAGCAAGGAGTAGCTCTTGTCTATTACATATTTGGCTTATGGAACGGTATCTGTGCTAATTTCAATCTCTGGTTTTATGCAGCACCTCAACTCACCTTTCCCCTTAAGCAAGCATAAGTTGGTTTTCTACATTTGAGACCCTGTTCTGTTTTGTAATTCAGTTCCTGTGTAGCCAAGTTTACATTCCGTGTAGTAGTGATATCTTATGATGTTTCTTTTCTGTGTGACTTATTTCACTTAGAATCATCGTACCTGAATCCACTCATTATGCTGCTACGGGCCTGATGACATAGATTTCATTGCTGAGTGATATTGCATTGTACGTACGTACCACAACTTCTTTATCCATTTTTCGCTTTCTGCAATATTGAACTTGTACCGTAAACGAGGTTCTTGTAAACAGAGCCGTCCCAAACTTTGGGGTGGCTGTGTCTTTTTGATTTTAATTTCCCTAAGCTATAGGACCATAAGTGGAAGTGACCTAGGCTCTGTTGCTTTGTTTTTTAGATGTTTCAGGAACACCATACACTTCTCCAGAGTGGCTGTTGGCAATTTACATCCCGCCCATCAGCATAACAAGGCTCCCAGTTCTCCATGGCCTGTCCTGCCTTTCTGGATTTTACACTTTTTTCAGATGGCCCTTTTGACGGGGGGCAGTGAGACTTCATTGTAGGGCAGATTTCCTTTGTAAGCTTGCTTGTTTGGCCAAAAAGGGCGTATGCGTTTTTTCCTGAATATATTCAGGAAAAAACGCATACGCCCTTTTTGGCCAAGGGCATCATTGTGGACGTTCTGCCTCTTTTCCTATGCTTTACATGCAATTCCAGTCTACCTCCTGAAATCGCTTTCCTGCAATTCTGCCCCGCTTTCAAGTCCTCTTGGTAGCCTTACTTCAATATATTTTTGGACGATAGCTGTCATTTATAACTCTGCAGGTTTGTGAATGACAGTGCCCCTGAGCTCCTTTCTTCAACTCGCTTTCTTGTGAGCTGGCCGCAACACAGCAGGATTGCTTCAGTCCTTAGTTTGGTTCCGGCACGGCACACTGAGCCTTTGGTTAATTCCTCTTCCTGGTGGGAAATGAGAGTTAAATTTGCCCGTCCAGACACCTCCAGCTAGTCTCTCATTGGTTCTCCCTATTCCTGTTCATTTTCCGCAGAAATTGCAAACTGGGCCAAACAGGATGTTTAAGACACTGACTCTCCAAGTGGGGAGAGTGTTAGTAAAGCATCTGGAATGTTGCACCCGAGTACCAGGGGACGAAAACTGAGACACCTTTGAACACGTTTCCCGATCACACGGTGGATCATACTCTGGGTTCCACATGCATGTTTTAGCTGAAGGAAGAATCCCTTAAACCTGGAGAGTTGAGACCCATGGAATGGGTACCATGCAATATGACTTCAAAGGGTCTGCATTTGCTCACCGATCCTCACCAATCCTATCACTGCTGCGTTTATGCTGCTGTACACACGCTTGATTCTCTTTCGGAGACATATAAATCCATAGGTTTTAGGATTCTTACTAGTCAGGTATATTCTTAGGCGTTTAATATGGTGTGTTGAGTCCACTTCGTTGAGCAAGGAGTAGCTCTTGTCTATTACATATTTGGCTTATGCAACGGTATCTGTGCTAATTTCAATCTCTAGTTTTATGCAGCACCCCAACTCACCTTTCCCCTTAAGCAAGCATAAGTTTGTTTCCTACATTTGAGACCCTGTTCTGTTGTGTAATTCAGTTCCTGTGTAGCCAAGTTTACATTCCGTGTAGTACTGATATCTTATGATGTTTCTTTTTCTGTGTGACTTATTTCACTTAGAATCATCGTACCTGAATCCACTCATTATGCTGCTACGGGCCTGATCTCATAGATTTCTTTGCTGAGTGATATTGCATTGTACATAAGTACCACAACTTCTTTATCCATTTTTCGCTTTCTGCGATATTGAACTTGTACCGTAAACGAGGTTCTTGTAAACAGAGCCGTCCCAAATTTGGGGTGGCTGTGTCTTTTTGATTTTAATTTCCCTAAGCTATAGGACCATAAGTGGAAGTTTCCTAGGCTCTGTTGCTTTGTTTTTAAGATGTTTCAGGAAACACCATACACTTCTCCAGAGTGGCTGTTGGCAATTTACATCCCGCCCATCAGCATAACAAGGTTCCCAGTTCTCCATGGCCTGTCCTGCCTTTCTGGATTTTACACTTTTTTCAGATGGCCCTTTTGACCGGGTGGCAGTGAGACTTCATTGTAGTGTAGATTTCCTTTGCAAGCTTGCTTGGTTGGCCAAAAAATATGTATGCGTTTTTTCCTGAATATATTCAGGAAAAAACGCATACGCCCTTTTTGGCCAAGTGCATCATTGTGGACGTTCTGCCTCTTTTCCTATGCTTTACATCCAATTCCAGTCTACCTCCTGAAATCGGTTTCCTGCAATTCTGCCCCGCTTTCAAGTCCTCTTGGCAGCCTTACTTCAATATATTTTTGGACGATAGCTGTCATTTATAACTCTGCAGGTTTGTGAATGACAGTGCCCCTGAGCTCCTTTCTTCAACTCGCTTTCTTGTGAGCTGGCCACAACACCGCAGGATTGCTTCAGGCCCTAGTGTGGTTCCGGCATGGCACGCTGAGCCTTTGGTTAATTCCTCTTCCTGGTGGGAAATGAGAGTTAAATTTGCCCGTCCAGACACCTCCAGCTAGTCTCTCATTGGTTCTCCCTATTCCTGTTCATTTTCCGCAGAAATTGCAAACTGGGCCAAACAGGAGGTTAAAGGCACTGACTCTCCAAGTGGGGAGACTGTTAGTAAAGCGTCTGGAATGTTGCACCCGAGTACCGGGGGACGAAAACTGAGTCACATTTGAACACGTTTCCTGATCACACGTGGATCATACTCTGGGTTCCACATGCATGTTTTAGCTGAAGGAAGAATCCCTTAAACCTGGAGAGTTGAGACCCATATAATGGGTACCATGCAATATGACTTCAAAGGGTCTGCATTTGCTCACCGATCTTCACCAATCCTATCACTGCTTCGTTTATGCCGCTGTTCACACGCTTGATTCTCTTTCGGAGACATATAAATCCATAGGTTTTAAGTTTCTTACTCGTCGGGTATATTTTTAGGTGTTTAAAATGGGTTGTTGAGTCCACTTCGTTGAGCAAGGAGTAGCTCTTGTCTATTACATATTTGGCTTATGGAACGGTATCTGTGCTAATTTCAATCTCTGGTTTTATGCAGCACCCCAACTCACCTTTCCCCTTAAGCAAGCATAAGTTGATTTTCTACATTTGAGACCCTGTTCTGTTTTGTAATTCCGTTCCTGTGTAGCCAAGTTTACATTCCGTGTAGTAGTGATATCTTATGATGTTTCTTTTTCTGTGTGACTTATTTCACTTAGAATCATCATACCTGAATCCACTCATTATGCTGCTACGGGCCTGATGACATAGATTTCATTGCTGAGTGATATTGCATTGTACGTAAGTACCACAACTTCTTTATCCATTTTTCGCTTTCTGCGATATTGAACTTGTACCGTAAACGAGGTTCTTGTAAACAGAGGCGTCCCAAACTTTGGGGTGGCTGTGTCTTTTTGATTTTAATTTCCCTAAGCTATAGAACCATAAGCGGAAGTGCCCTAGGCTCTGTTGCTTTGTTTTTTAGATGTTTCAGGAAACACCATACACTTCTCCAGAGTGGCTGTTGGCAATTTACATCCCGCCCATCAGCATAACAAGGCTCCCAGTTCTCCATGGCCTGTCCTGCCTTTCTGGATTTTACACTTTTTTCAGATGGCCCTTTTGACCGGGGGGCAGTGAGACTTCATTGTAGTGTAGATTTCCTTTGCTAGCTTGCTTGGTTGGCCAAAAAGGGCGTATGCGTTTTTTCCTGAATATATTCAGGAAAAAACGAATACGCCCTTTTTGGCCAACTGCATCATTGTGGACGTTCTGCCTCTTTTCCTATGCTTTACATGCAATTCCAGTCTACCTCCTGAAATCGGTTTCCTGCAATTCTGCCCCGCTTTCAAGTCCTCTTAGCAGCCTTACTTCAATATATTTTTGGACGATAGCTGTCATTTATAACTCTGCAGGTTTGTGAATGACAGTGCCCCTGAGCTCCTTTCTTCAACTTGCTTTCTTGTGAGCTGGCCGCAACACCGCAGGATTGCTTCAGGCCCTAGTGTGGTTCCGGCACGGCACGCTGAGCCTTTGGTTAATTCCTCTTCCTGGTGGGAAATGAGAGTTAAATTTGCCCGTCCAGACACCTCCAGCTAGTCTCTCTTTGGTTCTCCCTATTCCTGTACATTTTCCGCAGAAATTTCAAACTGGGCCAAACAGGAGGTTAAAGGCACTGACTCTCCAAGTGGGGAGAGTGTTAGTAAAGCGTCTGGAATGTTGCACCCGAGTACCAGGGGACGAAAACTGACACATTTGAACACGTTTCCCGATCACACAGTGGATCATACACTGGGATCCACATGCATGTTTTAGCTGAAGGAAGAATCCCTTAAACCTGGAGAGTTGAGACGCATATAATGGGTACCATGCAATATGACTTCAAAGGGTCTGCATTTGCTAACCGATCCTCCCCAATCCTATCACTGCTGCGTTTATGCCGCTGTACACACGCTTGATTCTCTTTCGGAGACATATAAATCCATAGGTTTTAAGATTCTTACTAGTCAGGTATATTCTTAGGCGTTTAATATGGGGTGTTGAGTCCACTTCGTTGAGCAAGGAGTAGCTCTTGTCTATTACATATTTGGCTTATGGAACGGTATCTGTTCTAATTTCAATCTCTCGTTTTATGCAGCACCCCAACTCACCTTTCCCCTTAAGCAAGCATAAGTTGGTTTTCTACATTTGAGACCCTGTTCTGTTTTATAATTCAGTTCTTGTGTAGCCAAGTTTACATTCCGTGTAGTAGTGATGTCTTATGATGTTTCTTTTTCTGTGTGACTTATTTCACTTAGAATCATCGTACCTGAATCCACTCATTATGCTGCTACGGGCCTTATGACATAGATTTCATTGCTGAGTGATATTGCATTGTACGTAAGTACCACAACTTCTTTATCCATTTTTCGCTTTCTGCGATATTGAACTTGTACCGTAAACGAGGTTCTTGTAAACAGAGGCATCCCAAACTTTGGGGTGGCTGTGTCTTTTTGATTTTAATTTCCCTAAGCTATAGAACCATAAGCGGAAGTGCCCTAGGCTCTGTTGCTTTGTTTTTTAGATGTTTCAGGCAACACCATACACTTCTCCAGAGTGGCTGTTGGCAATTTACATCCCGCCCATCAGCATAACAAGGTTCCCAGTTCTCCATGGCCTGTCCTGCCTTTCTGGATTTTACACTTTTTCAGATGGCCCTTTTGACCGGGTGGCAGTGAAACTTCATTGTAGTGTAGATTTCCTTTGCAAGCTTGCTTGGTTGGCCAAAAAATATGTATGCGTTTTTTCCTGAATATATTCAGGAAAAAACGCATACGCCCTTTTTGGCCAAGTGCATCATTGTGGACGTTCTGCCTCTTTTCCTATGCTTTACATCCAATTCCAGTCTACCTCCTGAAATCGGTTTCCTGCAATTCTGCCCCGCTTTCAAGTCCTCTTGGCAGCCTTACTTCAATATATTTTTGGATGATAGCTGTCATTTATAACTCTGCAGGTTTGTGAATGACAGTGCCCCTGAGCTCCTTTCTTCAACTCGCTTTCTTGTGAGCTGGCCACAACACCGCAGGATTGCTTCAGGCCCTAGTGTGGTTCCGGCATGGCACGCTGAGCCTTTGGTTAATTCCTCTTCCTGGTGGGAAATGAGAGTTAAATTTGCCCGTCCAGACACCTCCAGCTAGTCTCTCATTGGTTCTCCCTATTCCTGTTCATTTTCCGCAGAAATTGCAAACTGGGCCAAACAGGAGGTTAAAGGCACTGACTCTACAAGTGGGGAGACTGTTAGTAAAGCGTCTGGAATGTTGCACCCGAGTACCGGGGGACGAAAACTGAGTCACATTTGAACACGTTTCCTGATCACACGTGGATCATACTCTGGGTTCCACATGCATGTTTTAGCTGAAGGAAGAATCCCTTAAACCTGGAGAGTTGAGACCCATATAATGGGTACCATGCAATATGACTTCAAAGGGTCTGCATTTGCTCACCGATCTTCACCAATCCTATCACTGCTTCGTTTATGCCGCTGTTCACACGCTTGATTCTCTTTCGGAGACATATAAATCCATAGGTTTTAAGTTTCTTACTCGTCGGGTATATTTTTAGGCGTTTAAAATGGGTTGTTGAGTCCACTTCGTTGAGCAAGGAGTAGCTCTTGTCTATTACATATTTGGCTTATGGAACGGTATCTGTGCTAATTTCAATCTCTGGTTTTATGCAGCACCCCAACTCACCTTTCCCCTTAAGCAAGCATAAGTTGATTTTCTACATTTGAGACCCTGTTCTGTTTTGTAATTCCGTTCCTGTGTAGCCAAGTTTACATTCCGTGTAGTAGTGATATCTTATGATGTTTCTTTTTCTGTGTGACTTATTTCACTTAGAATCATCATACCTGAATCCACTCATTATGCTGCTACGGGCCTGATGACATAGATTTCATTGCTGAGTGATATTGCATTGTACGTAAGTACCACAACTTCTTTATCCATTTTTCGCTTTCTGCGATATTGAACTTGTACCGTAAACGAGGTTCTTGTAAACAGAGGCGTCCCAAACTTTGGGGTGGCTGTGTCTTTTTGATTTTAATTTCCCTAAGCTATAGAACCATAAGCGGAAGTGCCCTAGGCTCTGTTGCTTTGTTTTTTAGATGTTTCAGGAAACACCATACACTTCTCCAGAGTGGCTGTTGGCAATTTACATCCCGCCCATCAGCATAACAAGGCTCCCAGTTCTCCATGGCCTGTCCTGCCTTTATGGATTTTACACTTTTTTCAGATGGCCCTTTTGACCGGGGGGCAGTGAGACTTCATTGTAGTGCAGATTTCCTTTGCAAGCTTGCTTGGTTGGCCAAAAAGGGCGTATGCGTTTTTTCCTGAATATATTCAGGAAAAAACGCATACGCCCTTTTTGGCCAAGTGCATCATTGTGGACGTTCTGCCTCTTTTCCTATGCTTTACATGCAATTCCAGTCTACCTCCTGAAATCGGTTTCCTGCAATTCTGCCCCGCTTTCAAGTCCTCTTGGCAGCCTTACTTCAATATATTTTTGGACGATAGCTGTCATTTATAACTCTGCAGGTTTGTGAATGACAGTGTCCCTGAGCTCCTTTCTTCAACTCGCTTTCTTGTGAGGTGGCCGCAACACCGCAGGATTTCTTCAGGCCCTAGTGTTGTTCCGGCACGGCACGCTGAGCCTTTGGTTAATTCCTCTTCCTGGTGGGAAATGAGAGTTAAATTTGCCCGTCCAGATACCTCCAGCTAGTCTCTCATTGGTTCTCCCTATTCCTGTTCATTTTCCGCAGAAATTGCAAACTGGGCCAAACAGGAGGTTAAAGGCACTGACTCTCCAAGTGGGGAGAGTGTTAGTAAAGCGTCTGGAATGTTGCACCCGAGTACCAGGGGACGAAAACTGAGTCACATTTGAACACGTTTCCCGATCACACGGTGGATCATACTCTGGGTTCCACATGCATGTTTTAGCTGAAGGAAGAATCCCTTAAACCTGGAGAGTTGAGACCCATGGAATGGGTACCATGCAATATGACTTCAAAGGGTCTGCATTTGCTCACCGATCCTCACCAATCCTATCACTGCTGCGTTTATGCCGCTGTACACACGCTTGATTCTCCTTTGGAGACGTATAAATCCATAGGTTTTAAGATTCTTACAAGTCAGGTATATTTTAGGCGTTTAATATGGTGTGTTGAGTCCACTTCGTTGAGCAAGGAGTAGCTCTTTTCTATTACATATTTGGCTTATGGAACGGTATCTGTGCTAATTTCAATCTCTGGTTTTATGCAGCACCCCAACTCACCTTTCCCCTTAAGGAAGCATAAGTTGGTTTTCTACATTTGAGACCCTGTTCTGTTTTGTAATTCAATTCCTGTGTAGCCAAGTTTACATTCCGTGTAGTAGTGATATCTTATGATGTTTCTTTTTCTCTGTGACTTATTTCACTTAGAATCATCGTACCTGAATCCACTCGTCATGCTGCTACGGGCCTGATGACATAGATTTCATTGCTGAGTGATATTGCATTGTACGTAAGTACCACAACTTCTTTATCCATTTTTCACTTTCTTTGATATTGAACTTGTACTGTAAACGAGGTTCTTGTAAACAGAACCGTCCCAAACTTTGGGGTGGCTGTGTCTTTTTGGTTTTAATATCCCTAATCTATAGGACCATAAGTGGAAGTGCCCTAGGCTCTGTTGCTTTGTTTTGTAGAGGTTTCAGGAAACACCATACACTTCTCCAGAGTGGCTGTTGGCAATTTACATCCCGCCCATCAGCATAACAAGGCTCCCAGTTCTCCATGGCCTGTCCTGCCTTTCTGGATTTTACACTTTTTTCAGATGGCCCTTTTGACCGGGGGGCAGTGAGACTTCATTGTAGTGCAGATTTCCTTTGCAAGCTTGCTTGGTTGGCCAAAAAGGGCGTATGCGTTTTTTCCTGAATATATTCAGGAAAAAACGCATACGCCCTTTTTGGCCAAGTGCATCATTGTGGACGTTCTGCCTCTTTTCCTATGCTTTACATGCAATTCCAGTCTACCTCCTGAAATCGGTTTCCTGCAATTCTGCCCCGCTTTCAAGTCCTCTTGGCAGCCTTACTTCAATATATTTTTGGACGATAGCTGTCATTTATAACTCTGCAGGTTTGTGAATGACAGTGCCCCTGAGCTCCTTTCTTCAACTCGCTTTCTTGTGAGCTGGCCGCAACACAGCAGGATTGCTTCAGGCCCTAGTTTGGTTCCGGCACGGCACACTGAGCCTTTGGTTAATTCCTCTTCCTGGTGGGAAATGAGAGTTAAATTTGCCCGTCCAGACACCTCCAGCTAGTCTCTCATTGGTTCTCCCTATTCCTGTTCATTTTCCGCAGAAATTGCAAACTGGGCCAAACAGGATGTTTAAGACACTGACTCTCCAAGTGGGGAGAGTGTTAGTAAAGCATCTGGAATGTTGCACCCGAGTACCAGGGGACGAAAACTGAGACACCTTTGAACACGTTTCCCGATCACACGGTGGATCATACTCTGGGTTCCACATGCATGTTTTAGCTGAAGGAAGAATCCCTTAAACCTGGAGAGTTGAGACCCATGGAATGGGTACCATGCAATATGACTTCAAAGGGTCTGCATTTGCTCACCGATCCTCACCAATCCTATCACTGCTGCGTTTATGCTGCTGTACACACGCTTGATTCTCTTTCGGAGACATATAAATCCATAGGTTTTAGGATTCTTACTAGTCAGGTATATTCTTAGGCGTTTAATATGGTGTGTTGAGTCCACTTCGTTGAGCAAGGAGTAGCTCTTGTCTATTACATATTTGGCTTATGCAACGGTATCTGTGCTAATTTCAATCTCTGGTTTTATGCAGCACCCCAACTCACCTTTCCCCTTAAGCAAGCATAAGTTGGTTTCCTACATTTGAGACCCTGTTCTGTTGTGTAATTCAGTTCCTGTGTAGCCAAGTTTACATTCCGTGTAGTACTGATATCTTATGATGTTTCTTTTTCTGTGTGACTTATTTCACTTAGAATCATCGTACCTGAATCCACTCATTATGCTGCTACGGGCCTGATCTCATAGATTTCTTTGCTGAGTGATATTGCATTGTACATAAGTACCACAACTTCTTTATCCATTTTTCGCTTTCTGCGATATTGAACTTGTACCGTAAACGAGGTTCTTGTAAACAGAGCCGTCCCAAATTTGGGGTGGCTGTGTCTTTTTGATTTTAATTTCCCTAAGCTATAGGACCATAAGTGGAAGTTTCCTAGGCTCTGTTGCTTTGTTTTTAAGATGTTTCAGGAAACACCATACACTTCTCCAGAGTGGCTGTTGGCAATTTACATCCCGCCCATCAGCATAACAAGGTTCCCAGTTCTCCATGGCCTGTCCTGCCTTTCTGGATTTTACACTTTTTTCAGATGGCCCTTTTGACCGGGTGGCAGTGAGACTTCATTGTAGTGTAGATTTCCTTTGCAAGCTTGCTTGGTTGGCCAAAAAATATGTATGCGTTTTTTCCTGAATATATTCAGGAAAAAACGCATACGCCCTTTTTGGCCAAGTGCATCATTGTGGACGTTCTGCCTCTTTTCCTATGCTTTACATCCAATTCCAGTCTACCTCCTGAAATCGGTTTCCTGCAATTCTGCCCCGCTTTCAAGTCCTCTTGGCAGCCTTATTTCAATATATTTTTGGACGATAGCTGTCATTTATAACTCTGCAGGTTTGTGAATGACAGTGCCCCTGAGCTCCTTTCTTCAACTCGCTTTCTTGTGAGCTGGCCACAACACCGCAGGATTGCTTCAGGCCCTAGTGTGGTTCCAGCATGGCACGCTGAGCCTTTCGTTAATTCCTCTTCCTGGTGGGAAATGAGAGTTAAATTTGCCCGTCCAGACACCTCCAGCTAGTCTCTCATTGGTTCTCCCTATTCCTGTTCATTTTCCGCAGAAATTGCAAACTGGGCCAAACAGGAGGTTAAAGGCACTGACTCTCCAAGTGGGGAGACTGTTAGTAAAGCGTCTGGAATGTTGCACCCGAGTACCGGGGGACGAAAACTGAGTCACATTTGAACACGTTTCCTGATCACACGTGGATCATACTCTGGGTTCCACATGCATGTTTTAGCTGAAGGAAGAATCCCTTAAACCTGGAGAGTTGAGACCCATATAATGGGTACCATGCAATATGACTTCAAAGGGTCTGCATTTGCTCACCGATCTTCACCAATCCTATCACTGCTTCGTTTATGCCGCTGTTCACACGCTTGATTCTCTTTCGGAGACATATAAATCCATAGGTTTTAAGTTTCTTACTCGTCGGGTATATTTTTAGGCGTTTAAAATGGGTTGTTGAGTCCACTTCGTTGAGCAAGGAGTAGCTCTTGTCTATTACATATTTGGCTTATGGAACGGTATCTGTGCTAATTTCAATCTCTGGTTTTATGCAGCACCCCAACTCACCTTTCCCCTTAAGCAAGCATAAGTTGATTTTCTACATTTGAGACCCTGTTCTGTTTTGTAATTCCGTTCCTGTGTAGCCAAGTTTACATTCCGTGTAGTAGTGATATCTTATGATGTTTCTTTTTCTGTGTGACTTATTTCACTTAGAATCATCATACCTGAATCCACTCATTATGCTGCTACGGGCCTGATGACATAGATTTCATTGCTGAGTGATATTGCATTGTACGTAAGTACCACAACTTCTTTATCCATTTTTCGCTTTCTGCGATATTGAACTTGTACCGTAAACGAGGTTCTTGTAAACAGAGGCGTCCCAAACTTTGGGGTGGCTGTGTCTTTTTGATTTTAATTTCCCTAAGCTATAGAACCATAAGCGGAAGTGCCCTAGGCTCTGTTGCTTTGTTTTTTAGATGTTTCAGGAAACACCATACACTTCTCCAGAGTGGCTGTTGGCAATTTACATCCCGCCCATCAGCATAACAAGGCTCCCAGTTCTCCATGGCCTGTCCTGCCTTTATGGATTTTACACTTTTTTCAGATGGCCCTTTTGACCGGGGGGCAGTGAGACTTCATTGTAGTGCAGATTTCCTTTGCAAGCTTGCTTGGTTGGCCAAAAAGGGCGTATGCGTTTTTTCCTGAATATATTCAGGAAAAAACGCATACGCCCTTTTTGGCCAAGTGCATCATTGTGGACGTTCTGCCTCTTTTCCTATGCTTTACATGCAATTCCAGTCTACCTCCTGAAATCGGTTTCCTGCAATTCTGCCCCGCTTTCAAGTCCTCTTGGCAGCCTTACTTCAATATATTTTTGGACGATAGCTGTCATTTATAACTCTGCAGGTTTGTGAATGACAGTGTCCCTGAGCTCCTTTCTTCAACTCGCTTTCTTGTGAGGTGGCCGCAACACCGCAGGATTTCTTCAGGCCCTAGTGTTGTTCCGGCACGGCACGCTGAGCCTTTGGTTAATTCCTCTTCCTGGTGGGAAATGAGAGTTAAATTTGCCCGTCCAGATACCTCCAGCTAGTCTCTCATTGGTTCTCCCTATTCCTGTTCATTTTCCGCAGAAATTGCAAACTGGGCCAAACAGGAGGTTAAAGGCACTGACTCTCCAAGTGGGGAGAGTGTTAGTAAAGCGTCTGGAATGTTGCACCCGAGTACCAGGGGACGAAAACTGAGTCACATTTGAACACGTTTCCCGATCACACGGTGGATCATACTCTGGGTTCCACATGCATGTTTTAGCTGAAGGAAGAATCCCTTAAACCTGGAGAGTTGAGACCCATGGAATGGGTACCATGCAATATGACTTCAAAGGGTCTGCATTTGCTCACCGATCCTCACCAATCCTATCACTGCTGCGTTTATGCCGCTGTACACACGCTTGATTCTCCTTTGGAGACGTATAAATCCATAGGTTTTAAGATTCTTACAAGTCAGGTATATTTTAGGCGTTTAATATGGTGTGTTGAGTCCACTTCGTTGAGCAAGGAGTAGCTCTTTTCTATTACATATTTGGCTTATGGAACGGTATCTGTGCTAATTTCAATCTCTGGTTTTATGCAGCACCCCAACTCACCTTTCCCCTTAAGGAAGCATAAGTTGGTTTTCTACATTTGAGACCCTGTTCTGTTTTGTAATTCAATTCCTGTGTAGCCAAGTTTACATTCCGTGTAGTAGTGATATCTTATGATGTTTCTTTTTCTCTGTGACTTATTTCACTTAGAATCATCGTACCTGAATCCACTCGTCATGCTGCTACGGGCCTGATGACATAGATTTCATTGCTGAGTGATATTGCATTGTACGTAAGTACCACAACTTCTTTATCCATTTTTCACTTTCTTTGATATTGCACTTGTACTGTAAACGAGGTTCTTGTAAACAGAACCGTCCCAAACTTTGGGGTGGCTGTGTCTTTTTGGTTTTAATATCCCTAATCTATAGGACCATAAGTGGAAGTGCCCTAGGCTCTGTTGCTTTGTTTTGTAGAGGTTTCAGGAAACACCATACACTTCTCCAGAGTGGCTGTTGGCAATTTACATCCCGCCCATCAGCATAACAAGGCTCCCAGTTCTCCATGGCCTGTCCTGCCTTTCTGGATTTTACACTTTTTTCAGATGGCCCTTTTGACCGGGGGGCAGTGAGACTTCATTGTAGTGCAGATTTCCTTTGCAAGCTTGCTTGGTTGGCCAAAAAGGGCGTATGCGTTTTTTCCTGAATATATTCAGGAAAAAACGCATACGCCCTTTTTGGCCAAGTGCATCATTGTGGACGTTCTGCCTCTTTTCCTATGCTTTACATGCAATTCCAGTCTACCTCCTGAAATCGGTTTCCTGCAATTCTGCCCCGCTTTCAAGTCCTCTTGGCAGCCTTACTTCAATATATTTTTGGACGATAGCTGTCATTTATAACTCTGCAGGTTTGTGAATGACAGTGCCCCTGAGCTCCTTTCTTCAACTCGCTTTCTTGTGAGCTGGCCGCAACACAGCAGGATTGCTTCAGGCCCTAGTTTGGTTCCGGCACGGCACACTGAGCCTTTGGTTAATTCCTCTTCCTGGTGGGAAATGAGAGTTAAATTTGCCCGTCCAGACACCTCCAGCTAGTCTCTCATTGGTTCTCCCTATTCCTGTTCATTTTCCGCAGAAATTGCAAACTGGGCCAAACAGGATGTTTAAGACACTGACTCTCCAAGTGGGGAGAGTGTTAGTAAAGCATCTGGAATGTTGCACCCGAGTACCAGGGGACGAAAACTGAGACACCTTTGAACACGTTTCCCGATCACACGGTGGATCATACTCTGGGTTCCACATGCATGTTTTAGCTGAAGGAAGAATCCCTTAAACCTGGAGAGTTGAGACCCATGGAATGGGTACCATGCAATATGACTTCAAAGGGTCTGCATTTGCTCACCGATCCTCACCAATCCTATCACTGCTGCGTTTATGCTGCTGTACACACGCTTGATTCTCTTTCGGAGACATATAAATCCATAGGTTTTAGGATTCTTACTAGTCAGGTATATTCTTAGGCGTTTAATATGGTGTGTTGAGTCCACTTCGTTGAGCAAGGAGTAGCTCTTGTCTATTACATATTTGGCTTATGGAACGGTATCTGTGCTAATTTCAATCTCTGGTTTTATGCAGCACCCCAACTCACCTTTCCCCTTAAGCAAGCATAAGTTGGTTTCCTACATTTGAGACCCTGTTCTGTTGTGGAATTCAGTTCCTGTGTAGCCAAGTTTACATTCCGTGTAGTAGTGATATCTTATGATGTTTCTTTTTCTGTGTGACTTATTTCACTTAGAATCATCATACCTGAATCCACTCATTATGCTGCTACGGGCCTGATGACATAGATTTCATTGCTGAGTGATATTGCATTGTACGTAAGTACCACAACTTCTTTATCCATTTTTCGCTTTCTGCGATATTGAACTTGTACCGTAAACGAGGTTCTTGTAAACAGAGGCGTCCCAAACTTTGGGGTGGCTGTGTCTTTTTGATTTTAATTTCCCTAAGCTATAGAACCATAAGCGGAAGTGCCCTAGGCTCTGTTGCTTTGTTTTTTAGATGTTTCAGGAAACACCATACACTTCTCCAGAGTGGCTGTTGGCAATTTACATCCCGCCCATCAGCATAACAAGGCTCCCAGTTCTCCATGGCCTGTCCTGCCTTTATGGATTTTACACTTTTTTCAGATGGCCCTTTTGACCGGGGGGCAGTGAGACTTCATTGTAGTGCAGATTTCCTTTGCAAGCTTGCTTGGTTGGCCAAAAAGGGCGTATGCGTTTTTTCCTGAATATATTCAGGAAAAAACGCATACGCCCTTTTTGGCCAAGTGCATCATTGTGGACGTTCTGCCTCTTTTCCTATGCTTTACATGCAATTCCAGTCTACCTCCTGAAATCGGTTTCCTGCAATTCTGCCCCGCTTTCAAGTCCTCTTGGCAGCCTTACTTCAATATATTTTTGGACGATAGCTGTCATTTATAACTCTGCAGGTTTGTGAATGACAGTGTCCCTGAGCTCCTTTCTTCAACTCGCTTTCTTGTGAGGTGGCCGCAACACCGCAGGATTTCTTCAGGCCCTAGTGTTGTTCCGGCACGGCACACTGAGCCTTTGGTTAATTCCTCTTCCTGGTGGGAAATGAGAGTTAAATTTGCCCGTCCAGATACCTCCAGCTAGTCTCTCATTGGTTCTCCCTATTCCTGTTCATTTTCCGCAGAAATTGCAAACTGGGCCAAACAGGAGGTTAAAGGCACTGACTCTCCAAGTGGGGAGAGTGTTAGTAAAGCGTCTGGAATGTTGCACCCGAGTACCAGGGGACGAAAACTGAGTCACATTTGAACACGTTTCCCGATCACACGGTGGATCATACTCTGGGTTCCACATGCATGTTTTAGCTGAAGGAAGAATCCCTTAAACCTGGAGAGTTGAGACCCATGGAATGGGTACCATGCAATATGACTTCAAAGGGTCTGCATTTGCTCACCGATCCTCACCAATCCTATCACTGCTGCGTTTATGCCGCTGTACACACGCTTGATTCTCCTTTGGAGACGTATAAATCCATAGGTTTTAAGATTCTTACAAATCAGGTATATTTTAGGCGTTTAATATGGTGTGTTGAGTCCACTTCGTTGAGCAAGGAGTAGCTCTTTTCTATTACATATTTGGCTTATGGAACGGTATCTGTGCTAATTTCAATCTCTGGTTTTATGCAGCACCCCAACTCACCTTTCCCCTTAAGGAAGCATAAGTTGGTTTTCTACATTTGAGACCCTGTTCTGTTTTGTAATTCAATTCCTGTGTAGCCAAGTTTACATTCCGTGTAGTAGTGATATCTTATGATGTTTCTTTTTCTCTGTGACTTATTTCACTTAGAATCATCGTACCTGAATCCACTCGTCATGCTGCTACGGGCCTGATGACATAGATTTCATTGCTGAGTGATATTGCATTGTACGTAAGTACCACAACTTCTTTATCCATTTTTCACTTTCTTTGATATTGAACTTGTACTGTAAACGAGGTTCTTGTAAACAGAACTGTCCCAAACTTTGGGGTGGCTGTGTCTTTTTGGTTTTAATATCCCTAATCTATAGGACCATAAGTGGAAGTGCCCTAGGCTCTGTTGCTTTGTTTTGTAGAGGTTTCAGGAAACACCATACACTTCTCCAGAGTGGCTGTTGGCAATTTACATCCCGCCCATCAGCATAACAAGGCTCCCAGTTCTCCATGGCCTGTCCTGCCTTTCTGGATTTTACACTTTTTTCAGATGGCCCTTTTGACCGGGGGGCAGTGAGACTTCATTGTAGTGCAGATTTCCTTTGCAAGCTTGCTTGGTTGGCCAAAAAGGGCGTATGCGTTTTTTCCTGAATATATTCAGGAAAAAACGCATACGCCCTTTTTGGCCAAGTGCATCATTGTGGACGTTCTGCCTCTTTTCCTATGCTTTACATGCAATTCCAGTCTACCTCCTGAAATCGGTTTCCTGCAATTCTGCCCCACTTTCAAGTCCTCTTGGCAGCCTTACTTCAATATATTTTTGGACGATAGCTGTCATTTATAACTCTGCAGGTTTGTGAATGACAGTGCCCCTGAGCTCCTTTCTTCAACTCGCTTTCTTGTGAGCTGGCCGCAACACAGCAGGATTGCTTCAGGCCCTAGTTTGGTTCCGGCACGGCACACTGAGCCTTTGGTTAATTCCTCTTCCTGGTGGGAAATGAGAGTTAAATTTGCCCGTCCAGACACCTCCAGCTAGTCTCTCATTGGTTCTCCCTATTCCTGTTCATTTTCCGCAGAAATTGCAAACTGGGCCAAACAGGATGTTTAAGACACTGACTCTCCAAGTGGGGAGAGTGTTAGTAAAGCATCTGGAATGTTGCACCCGAGTACCAGGGGACGAAAACTGAGACACCTTTGAACACGTTTCCCGATCACACGGTGGATCATACTCTGGGTTCCACATGCATGTTTTAGCTGAAGGAAGAATCCCTTAAACCTGGAGAGTTGAGACCCATGGAATGGGTACCATGCAATATGACTTCAAAGGGTCTGCATTTGCTCACCGATCCTCACCAATCCTATCACTGCTGCGTTTATGCTGCTGTACACACGCTTGATTCTCTTTCGGAGACATATAAATCCATAGGTTTTAGGATTCTTACTAGTCAGGTATATTCTTAGGCGTTTAATATGGTGTGTTGAGTCCACTTCGTTGAGCAAGGAGTAGCTCTTGTCTATTACATATTTGGCTTATGGAACGGTATCTGTGCTAATTTCAATCTCTGGTTTTATGCAGCACCCCAACTCACCTTTCCCCTTAAGCAAGCATAAGTTGGTTTCCTACATTTGAGACCCTGTTCTGTTGTGTAATTCAGTTCCTGTGTAGCCAAGTTTACATTCCGTGTAGTACTGATATCTTATGATGTTTCTTTTTCTGTGTGACTTATTTCACTTAGAATCATCGTACCTGAATCCACTCATTATGCTGCTACGGGCCTGATCTCATAGATTTCTTTGCTGAGTGATATTGCATTGTACATAAGTACCACAACTTCTTTATCCATTTTTCGCTTTCTGCGATATTGAACTTGTACCGTAAACGAGGTTCTTGTAAACAGAGCCGTCCCAAATTTGGGGTGGCTGTGTCTTTTTGATTTTAATTTCCCTAAGCTATAGGACCATAAGTGGAAGTTTCCTAGGCTCTGTTGCTTTGTTTTTAAGATGTTTCAGGAAACACCATACACTTCTCCAGAGTGGCTGTTGGCAATTTACATCCCGCCCATCAGCATAACAAGGTTCCCAGTTCTCCATGGCCTGTCCTGCCTTTCTGGATTTTACACTTTTTTCAGATGGCCCTTTTGACCGGGTGGCAGTGAGACTTCATTGTAGTGTAGATTTCCTTTGCAAGCTTGCTTGGTTGGCCAAAAAATATGTATGCGTTTTTTCCTGAATATATTCAGGAAAAAACGCATACGCCCTTTTTGGCCAAGTGCATCATTGTGGACGTTCTGCCTCTTTTCCTATGCTTTACATCCAATTCCAGTCTACCTCCTGAAATCGGTTTCCTGCAATTCTGCCCCGCTTTCAAGTCCTCTTGGCAGCCTTACTTCAATATATTTTTGGACGATAGCTGTCATTTATAACTCTGCAGGTTTGTGAATGACAGTGCCCCTGAGCTCCTTTCTTCAACTCGCTTTCTTGTGAGCTGACCACAACACCGCAGGATTGCTTCAGGCCCTAGTGTGGTTCCGGCATGGCACGCTGAGCCTTTGGTTAATTCCTCTTCCTGGTGGGAAATGAGAGTTAAATTTGCCCGTCCAGACACCTCCAGCTAGTCTCTCATTGGTTCTCCCTATTCCTGTTCATTTTCCGCAGAAATTGCAAACTGGGCCAAACAGGAGGTTAAAGGCACTGACTCTACAAGTGGGGAGACTGTTAGTAAAGCGTCTGGAATGTTGCACCCGAGTACCGGGGGACGAAAACTGAGTCACATTTGAACACGTTTCCTGATCACACGTGGATCATACTCTGGGTTCCACATGCATGTTTTAGCTGATGGAAGAATCCCTTAAACCTGGAGAGTTGAGACCCATATAATGGGTACCATGCAATATGACTTCAAAGGGTCTGCATTTGCTCACCGATCTTCACCAATCCTATCACTGCTTCGTTTATGCCGCTGTTCACACGCTTGATTCTCTTTCGGAGACATATAAATCCATAGGTTTTAAGTTTCTTACTCGTCGGGTATATTTTTAGGCGTTTAAAATGGGTTGTTGAGTCCACTTCGTTGAGCAAGGAGTAGCTCTTGTCTATTACATATTTGGCTTATGGAACGGTATCTGTGCTAATTTCAATCTCTGGTTTTATGCAGCACCCCAACTCACCTTTCCCCTTAAGCAAGCATAAGTTGATTTTCTACATTTGAGACCCTGTTCTGTTTTGTAATTCAGTTCCTGTGTAGCCAAGTTTACATTCCGTGTAGTAGTGATATCTTATGATGTTTCTTTTTCTGTGTGACTTATTTCACTTAGAATCATCATACCTGAATCCACTCATTATGCTGCTACGGGCCTGATGACATAGATTTCATTGCTGAGTGATATTGCATTGTACGTAAGTACCACAACTTCTTTATCCATTTTTCGCTTTCTGCGATATTGAACTTGTACCGTAAACGAGGTTCTTGTAAACAGAGGCGTCCCAAACTTTGGGGTGGCTGTGTCTTTTTGATTTTAATTTCCCTAAGCTATAGAACCATAAACGGAAGTGCCCTAGGCTCTGTTGCTTTGTTTTTTAGATGTTTCAGGAAACACCATACACTTCTCCAGAGTGGCTGTTGGCAATTTACATCCCGCCCATCAGCATAACAAGGCTCCCAGTTCTCCATGGCCTGTCCTGCCTTTATGGATTTTACACTTTTTTCAGATGGCCCTTTTGACCGGTGGGCAGTGAGACTTCATTGTAGTGCAGATTTCCTTTGCAAGCTTGCTTGGTTGGCCAAAAAGGGCGTATGCGTTTTTTCCTGAATATATTCAGGAAAAAACGCATACGCCCTTTTTGGCCAAGTGCATCATTGTGGACGTTCTGCCTCTTTTCCTATGCTTTACATGCAATTCCAGTCTACCTCCTGAAATCGGTTTCCTGCAATTCTGCCCCGCTTTCAAGTCCTCTTGGCAGCCTTACTTCAATATATTTTTGGACGATAGCTGTCATTTATAACTCTGCAGGTTTGTGAATGACAGTGTCCCTGAGCTCCTTTCTTCAACTCGCTTTCTTGTGAGGTGGCCGCAACACCGCAGGATTTCTTCAGGCCCTAGTGTTGTTCCGGCACGGCACGCTGAGCCTTTGGTTAATTCCTCTTCCTGGTGGGAAATGAGAGTTAAATTTGCCCGTCCAGATACCTCCAGCTAGTCTCTCATTGGTTCTCCCTATTCCTGTTCATTTTCCGCAGAAATTGCAAACTGGGCCAAACAGGAGGTTAAAGGCACTGACTCTCCAAGTGGGGAGAGTGTTAGTAAAGCGTCTGGAATGTTGCACCCGAGTACCAGGGGACGAAAACTGAGTCACATTTGAACACGTTTCCCGATCACACGGTGGATCATACTCTGGGTTCCACATGCATGTTTTAGCTGAAGGAAGAATCCCTTAAACCTGGAGAGTTGAGACCCATGGAATGGGTACCATGCAATATGACTTCAAAGGGTCTGCATTTGCTCACCGATCCTCACCAATCCTATCACTGCTGCGTTTATGCCGCTGTACACACGCTTGATTCTCCTTTGGAGACGTATAAATCCATAGGTTTTAAGATTCTTACAAGTCAGGTATATTTTAGGCGTTTAATATGGTGTGTTGAGTCCACTTCGTTGAGCAAGGAGTAGCTCTTTTCTATTACATATTTGGCTTATGGAACGGTATCTGTGCTAATTTCAATCTCTGGTTTTATGCAGCACCCCAACTCACCTTTCCCCTTAAGGAAGCATAAGTTGGTTTTCTACATTTGAGACCCTGTTCTGTTTTGTAATTCAATTCCTGTGTAGCCAAGTTTACATTCCGTGTAGTAGTGATATCTTATGATGTTTCTTTTTCTCTGTGACTTATTTCACTTAGAATCATCGTACCTGAATCCACTCGTCATGCTGCTACGGGCCTGATGACATAGATTTCATTGCTGAGTGATATTGCATTGTACGTAAGTACCACAACTTCTTTATCCATTTTTCACTTTCTTTGATATTGAACTTGTACTGTAAACGAGGTTCTTGTAAACAGAACCGTCCCAAACTTTGGGGTGGCTGTGTCTTTTTGGTTTTAATATCCCTAATCTATAGGACCATAAGTGGAAGTGCCCTAGGCTCTGTTGCTTTGTTTTGTAGAGGTTTCAGGAAACACCATACACTTCTCCAGAGTGGCTGTTGGCAATTTACATCCCGCCCATCAGCATAACAAGGCTCCCAGTTCTCCATGGCCTGTCCTGCCTTTCTGGATTTTACACTTTTTTAAGATGGCCCTTTTGACCGGGGGGCAGTGAGACTTCATTGTAGTGCAGATTTCCTTTGCAAGCTTGCTTGGTTGGCCAAAAAGGGCGTATGCGTTTTTTCCTGAATATATTCAGGAAAAAACGCATACGCCCTTTTTGGCCAAGTGCATCATTGTGGACGTTCTGCCTCTTTTCCTATGCTTTACATGCAATTCCAGTCTACCTCCTGAAATCGGTTTCCTGCAATTCTGCCCCGCTTTCAAGTCCTCTTGGCAGCCTTACTTCAATATATTTTTGGACGATAGCTGTCATTTATAACTCTGCAGGTTTGTGAATGACAGTGCCCCTGAGCTCCTTTCTTCAACTCGCTTTCTTGTGAGCTGGCCGCAACACAGCAGGATTGCTTCAGGCCCTAGTTTGGTTCCGGCACGGCACACTGAGCCTTTGGTTAATTCCTCTTCCTGGTGGGAAATGAGAGTTAAATTTGCCCGTCCAGACACCTCCAGCTAGTCTCTCATTGGTTCTCCCTATTCCTGTTCATTTTCCGCAGAAATTGCAAACTGGGCCAAACAGGATGTTTAAGACACTGACTCTCCAAGTGGGGAGAGTGTTAGTAAAGCATCTGGAATGTTGCACCCGAGTACCAGGGGACGAAAACTGAGACACCTTTGAACACGTTTCCCGATCACACGGTGGATCATACTCTGGGTTCCACATGCATGTTTTAGCTGAAGGAAGAATCCCTTAAACCTGGAGAGTTGAGACCCATGGAATGGGTACCATGCAATATGACTTCAAAGGGTCTGCATTTGCTCACCGATCCTCACCAATCCTATCACTGCTGCGTTTATGCTGCTGTACACACGCTTGATTCTCTTTCGGAGACATATAAATCCATAGGTTTTAGGATTCTTACTAGTCAGGTATATTCTTAGGCGTTTAATATGGTGTGTTGAGTCCACTTCGTTGAGCAAGGAGTAGCTCTTGTCTATTACATATTTGGCTTATGGAACGGTATCTGTGCTAATTTCAATCTCTGGTTTTATGCAGCACCCCAACTCACCTTTCCCCTTAAGCAAGCATAAGTTGGTTTCCTACATTTGAGACCCTGTTCTGTTGTGTAATTCAGTTCCTGTGTAGCCAAGTTTACATTCCGTGTAGTACTGATATCTTATGATGTTTCTTTTTCTGTGTGACTTATTTCACTTAGAATCATCGTACCTGAATCCACTCATTATGCTGCTACGGGCCTGATCTCATAGATTTCTTTGCTGAGTGATATTGCATTGTACATAAGTACCACAACTTCTTTATCCATTTTTCGCTTTCTGCGATATTGAACTTGTACCGTAAACGAGGTTCTTGTAAACAGAGCCGTCCCAAATTTGGGGTGGCTGTGTCTTTTTGATTTTAATTTCCCTAAGCTATAGGACCATAAGTGGAAGTTTCCTAGGCTCTGTTGCTTTGTTTTTAAGATGTTTCAGGAAACACCATACACTTCTCCAGAGTGGCTGTTGGCAATTTACATCCCGCCCATCAGCATAACAAGGTTCCCAGTTCTCCATGGCCTGTCCTGCCTTTCTGGATTTTACACTTTTTTCAGATGGCCCTTTTGACCGGGTGGCAGTGAGACTTCATTGTAGTGTAGATTTCCTTTGCAAGCTTGCTTGGTTGGCCAAAAAATATGTATGCGTTTTTTCCTGAATATATTCAGGAAAAAACGCATACGCCCTTTTTGGCCAAGTGCATCATTGTGGACGTTCTGCCTCTTTTCCTATGCTTTACATCCAATTCCAGTCTACCTCCTGAAATCGGTTTCCTGCAATTCTGCCCCGCTTTCAAGTCCTCTTGGCAGCCTTACTTCAATATATTTTTGGACGATAGCTGTCATTTATAACTCTGCAGGTTTGTGAATGACAGTGCCCCTGAGCTCCTTTCTTCAACTCGCTTTCTTGTGAGCTGACCACAACACCGCAGGATTGCTTCAGGCCCTAGTGTGGTTCCGGCATGGCACGCTGAGCCTTTGGTTAATTCCTCTTCCTGGTGGGAAATGAGAGTTAAATTTGCCCGTCCAGACACCTCCAGCTAGTCTCTCATTGGTTCTCCCTATTCCTGTTCATTTTCCGCAGAAATTGCAAACTGGGCCAAACAGGAGGTTAAAGGCACTGACTCTACAAGTGGGGAGACTGTTAGTAAAGCGTCTGGAATGTTGCACCCGAGTACCGGGGGACGAAAACTGAGTCACATTTGAACACGTTTCCTGATCACACGTGGATCATACTCTGGGTTCCACATGCATGTTTTAGCTGATGGAAGAATCCCTTAAACCTGGAGAGTTGAGACCCATATAATGGGTACCATGCAATATGACTTCAAAGGGTCTGCATTTGCTCACCGATCTTCACCAATCCTATCACTGCTTCGTTTATGCCGCTGTTCACACGCTTGATTCTCTTTCGGAGACATATAAATCCATAGGTTTTAAGTTTCTTACTCGTCGGGTATATTTTTAGGCGTTTAAAATGGGTTGTTGAGTCCACTTCGTTGAGCAAGGAGTAGCTCTTGTCTATTACATATTTGGCTTATGGAACGGTATCTGTGCTAATTTCAATCTCTGGTTTTATGCAGCACCCCAACTCACCTTTCCCCTTAAGCAAGCATAAGTTGATTTTCTACATTTGAGACCCTGTTCTGTTTTGTAATTCAGTTCCTGTGTAGCCAAGTTTACATTCCGTGTAGTAGTGATATCTTATGATGTTTCTTTTTCTGTGTGACTTATTTCACTTAGAATCATCATACCTGAATCCACTCATTATGCTGCTACGGGCCTGATGACATAGATTTCATTGCTGAGTGATATTGCATTGTACGTAAGTACCACAACTTCTTTATCCATTTTTCGCTTTCTGCGATATTGAACTTGTACCGTAAACGAGGTTCTTGTAAACAGAGGCGTCCCAAACTTTGGGGTGGCTGTGTCTTTTTGATTTTAATTTCCCTAAGCTATAGAACCATAAGCGGAAGTGCCCTAGGCTCTGTTGCTTTGTTTTTTAGATGTTTCAGGAAACACCATACACTTCTCCAGAGTGGCTGTTGGCAATTTACATCCCGCCCATCAGCATAACAAGGCTCCCAGTTCTCCATGGCCTGTCCTGCCTTTATGGATTTTACACTTTTTTCAGATGGCCCTTTTGACCGGTGGGCAGTGAGACTTCATTGTAGTGCAGATTTCCTTTGCAAGCTTGCTTGGTTGGCCAAAAAGGGCGTATGCGTTTTTTCCTGAATATATTCAGGAAAAAACGCATACGCCCTTTTTGGCCAAGTGCATCATTGTGGACGTTCTGCCTCTTTTCCTATGCTTTACATGCAATTCCAGTCTACCTCCTGAAATCGGTTTCCTGCAATTCTGCCCCGCTTTCAAGTCCTCTTGGCAGCCTTACTTCAATATATTTTTGGACGATAGCTGTCATTTATAACTCTGCAGGTTTGTGAATGACAGTGTCCCTGAGCTCCTTTCTTCAACTCGCTTTCTTGTGAGGTGGCCGCAACACCGCAGGATTTCTTCAGGCCCTAGTGTTGTTCCGGCACGGCACGCTGAGCCTTTGGTTAATTCCTCTTCCTGGTGGGAAATGAGAGTTAAATTTGCCCGTCCAGATACCTCCAGCTAGTCTCTCATTGGTTCTCCCTATTCCTGTTCATTTTCCGCAGAAATTGCAAACTGGGCCAAACAGGAGGTTAAAGGCACTGACTCTCCAAGTGGGGAGAGTGTTAGTAAAGCGTCTGGAATGTTGCACCCGAGTACCAGGGGACGAAAACTGAGTCACATTTGAACACGTTTCCCGATCACACGGTGGATCATACTCTGGGTTCCACATGCATGTTTTAGCTGAAGGAAGAATCCCTTAAACCTGGAGAGTTGAGACCCATGGAATGGGTACCATGCAATATGACTTCAAAGGGTCTGCATTTGCTCACCGATCCTCACCAATCCTATCACTGCTGCGTTTATGCCGCTGTACACACGCTTGATTCTCCTTTGGAGACGTATAAATCCATAGGTTTTAAGATTCTTACAAGTCAGGTATATTTTAGGCGTTTAATATGGTGTGTTGAGTCCACTTCGTTGAGCAAGGAGTAGCTCTTTTCTATTACATATTTGGCTTATGGAACGGTATCTGTGCTAATTTCAATCTCTGGTTTTATGCAGCACCCCAACTCACCTTTCCCCTTAAGGAAGCATAAGTTGGTTTTCTACATTTGAGACCCTGTTCTGTTTTGTAATTCAATTCCTGTGTAGCCAAGTTTACATTCCGTGTAGTAGTGATATCTTATGATGTTTCTTTTTCTCTGTGACTTATTTCACTTAGAATCATCGTACCTGAATCCACTCGTCATGCTGCTACGGGCCTGATGACATAGATTTCATTGCTGAGTGATATTGCATTGTACGTAAGTACCACAACTTCTTTATCCATTTTTCACTTTCTTTGATATTGAACTTGTACTGTAAACGAGGTTCTTGTAAACAGAACCGTCCCAAACTTTGGGGTGGCTGTGTCTTTTTGGTTTTAATATCCCTAATCTATAGGACCATAAGTGGAAGTGCCCTAGGCTCTGTTGCTTTGTTTTGTAGAGGTTTCAGGAAACACCATACACTTCTCCAGAGTGGCTGTTGGCAATTTACATCCCGCCCATCAGCATAACAAGGCTCCCAGTTCTCCATGGCCTGTCCTGCCTTTCTGGATTTTACACTTTTTTAAGATGGCCCTTTTGACCGGGGGGCAGTGAGACTTCATTGTAGTGCAGATTTCCTTTGCAAGCTTGCTTGGTTGGCCAAAAAGGGCGTATGCGTTTTTTCCTGAATATATTCAGGAAAAAACGCATACGCCCTTTTTGGCCAAGTGCATCATTGTGGACGTTCTGCCTCTTTTCCTATGCTTTACATGCAATTCCAGTCTACCTCCTGAAATCGGTTTCCTGCAATTCTGCCCCGCTTTCAAGTCCTCTTGGCAGCCTTACTTCAATATATTTTTGGACGATAGCTGTCATTTATAACTCTGCAGGTTTGTGAATGACAGTGCCCCTGAGCTCCTTTCTTCAACTCGCTTTCTTGTGAGCTGGCCGCAACACAGCAGGATTGCTTCAGGCCCTAGTTTGGTTCCGGCACGGCACACTGAGCCTTTGGTTAATTCCTCTTCCTGGTGGGAAATGAGAGTTAAATTTGCCCGTCCAGACACCTCCAGCTAGTCTCTCATTGGTTCTCCCTATTCCTGTTCATTTTCCGCAGAAATTGCAAACTGGGCCAAACAGGATGTTTAAGACACTGACTCTCCAAGTGGGGAGAGTGTTAGTAAAGCATCTGGAATGTTGCACCCGAGTACCAGGGGACGAAAACTGAGACACCTTTGAACACGTTTCCCGATCACACGGTGGATCATACTCTGGGTTCCACATGCATGTTTTAGCTGAAGGAAGAATCCCTTAAACCTGGAGAGTTGAGACCCATGGAATGGGTACCATGCAATATGACTTCAAAGGGTCTGCATTTGCTCACCGATCCTCACCAATCCTATCACTGCTGCGTTTATGCTGCTGTACACACGCTTGATTCTCTTTCGGAGACATATAAATCCATAGGTTTTAGGATTCTTACTAGTCAGGTATATTCTTAGGCGTTTAATATGGTGTGTTGAGTCCACTTCGTTGAGCAAGGAGTAGCTCTTGTCTATTACATATTTGGCTTATGGAACGGTATCTGTGCTAATTTCAATCTCTGGTTTTATGCAGCACCCCAACTCACCTTTCCCCTTAAGCAAGCATAAGTTGGTTTCCTACATTTGAGACCCTGTTCTGTTGTGTAATTCAGTTCCTGTGTAGCCAAGTTTACATTCCGTGTAGTACTGATATCTTATGATGTTTCTTTTTCTGTGTGACTTATTTCACTTAGAATCATCGTACCTGAATCCACTCATTATGCTGCTACGGGCCTGATCTCATAGATTTCTTTGCTGAGTGATATTGCATTGTACATAAGTACCACAACTTCTTTATCCATTTTTCGCTTTCTGCGATATTGAACTTGTACCGTAAACGAGGTTCTTGTAAACAGAGCCGTCCCAAATTTGGGGTGGCTGTGTCTTTTTGATTTTAATTTCCCTAAGCTATAGGACCATAAGTGGAAGTTTCCTAGGCTCTGTTGCTTTGTTTTTAAGATGTTTCAGGAAACACCATACACTTCTCCAGAGTGGCTGTTGGCAATTTACATCCCGCCCATCAGCATAACAAGGTTCCCAGTTCTCCATGGCCTGTCCTGCCTTTCTGGATTTTACACTTTTTTCAGATGGCCCTTTTGACCGGGTGGCAGTGAGACTTCATTGTAGTGTAGATTTCTTTGCAAGCTTGCTTGGTTGGCCAAAAAATATGTATGCGTTTTTTCCTGAATATATTCAGGGAAAAACGCGTACGCCCTTTTTGGCCAAGTGCATCATTGTGGACGTTCTGCCTCTTTTCCTATGCTTTACATCCAATTCCAGTCTACCTCCTGAAATCGGTTTCCTGCAATTCTGCCCCGCTTTCAAGTCCTCTTGGCAGCCTTACTTCAATATATTTTTGGACGATAGCTGTCATTTATAACTCTGCAGGTTTGTGAATGACAGTGCCCCTGAGCTCCTTTCTTCAACTCGCTTTCTTGTGAGCTGACCACAACACCGCAGGATTGCTTCAGGCCCTAGTGTGGTTCCGGCATGGCACGCTGAGCCTTTGGTTAATTCCTCTTCCTGGTGGGAAATGAGAGTTAAATTTGCCCGTCCAGACACCTCCAGCTAGTCTCTCATTGGTTCTCCCTATTCCTGTTCATTTTCCGCAGAAATTGCAAACTGGGCCAAACAGGAGGTTAAAGGCACTGACTCTCCAAGTGGGGAGACTGTTAGTAAAGCGTCTGGAATGTTGCACCCGAGTACCGGGGGACGAAAACTGAGTCACATTTGAACACGTTTCCTGATCACACGTGGATCATACTCTGGGTTCCACATGCATGTTTTAGCTGAAGGAAGAATCCCTTAAACCTGGAGAGTTGAGACCCATATAATGGGTACCATGCAATATGACTTCAAAGGGTCTGCATTTGCTCACCGATCTTCACCAATCCTATCACTGCTTCGTTTATGCCGCTGTTCACACGCTTGATTCTCTTTCAGAGACATATAAATCCATAGGTTTTAAGTTTCTTACTCGTCGGGTATATTTTTAGGCGTTTAAAATGGGTTGTTGAGTCCACTTCGTTGAGCAAGGAGTAGCTCTTGTCTATTACATATTTGGCTTATGGAACGGTATCTGTGCTAATTTCAATCTCTGGTTTTATGCAGCACCCCAACTCACCTTTCCCCTTAAGCAAGCATAAGTTGATTTTCTACATTTGAGACCCTGTTCTGTTTTGTAATTCAGTTCCTGTGTAGCCAAGTTTACATTCCGTGTAGTAGTGATATCTTATGATGTTTCTTTTTCTGTGTGACTTATTTCACTTAGAATCATCATACCTGAATCCACTCATTATGCTGCTACGGGCCTGATGACATAGATTTCATTGCTGAGTGATATTGCATTGTACGTAAGTACCACAACTTCTTTATCCATTTTTCGCTTTCTGCGATATTGAACTTGTACCGTAAACGAGGTTCTTGTAAACAGAGGCGTCCCAAACTTTGGGGTGGCTGTGTCTTTTTGATTTTAATTTCCCTAAGCTATAGAACCATAAGCGGAAGTGCCCTAGGCTCTGTTGCTTTGTTTTTTAGATGTTTCAGGAAACACCATACACTTCTCCAGAGTGGCTGTTGGCAATTTACATCCCGCCCATCAGCATAACAAGGCTCCCAGTTCTCCATGGCCTGTCCTGCCTTTATGGATTTTACACTTTTTTCAGATGGCCCTTTTGACCGGGGGGCAGTGAGACTTCATTGTAGTGCAGATTTCCTTTGCAAGCTTGCTTGGTTGGCCAAAAAGGGCGTATGCGTTTTTTCCTGAATATATTCAGGAAAAAACGCATACGCCCTTTTTGGCCAAGTGCATCATTGTGGACGTTCTGCCTCTTTTCCTATGCTTTACATGCAATTCCAGTCTACCTCCTGAAATCGGTTTCCTGCAATTCTGCCCCGCTTTCAAGTCCTCTTGGCAGCCTTACTTCAATATATTTTTGGACGATAGCTGTCATTTATAACTCTGCAGGTTTGTGAATGACAGTGTCCCTGAGCTCCTTTCTTCAACTCGCTTTCTTGTGAGGTGGCCGCAACACCGCAGGATTTCTTCAGGCCCTAGTGTTGTTCCGGCACGGCACGCTGAGCCTTTGGTTAATTCCTCTTCCTGGTGGGAAATGAGAGTTAAATTTGCCCGTCCAGATACCTCCAGCTAGTCTCTCATTGGTTCTCCCTATTCCTGTTCATTTTCCGCAGAAATTGCAAACTGGGCCAAACAGGAGGTTAAAGGCACTGACTCTCCAAGTGGGGAGAGTGTTAGTAAAGCGTCTGGAATGTTGCACCCGAGTACCAGGGGACGAAAACTGAGTCACATTTGAACACGTTTCCCGATCACACGGTGGATCATACTCTGGGTTCCACATGCATGTTTTAGCTGAAGGAAGAATCCCTTAAACCTGGAGAGTTGAGACCCATGGAATGGGTACCATGCAATATGACTTCAAAGGGTCTGCATTTGCTCACCGATCCTCACCAATCCTATCACTGCTGCGTTTATGCCGCTGTACACACGCTTGATTCTCCTTTGGAGACGTATAAATCCATAGGTTTTAAGATTCTTACAAGTCAGGTATATTTTAGGCGTTTAATATGGTGTGTTGAGTCCACTTCGTTGAGCAAGGAGTAGCTCTTTTCTATTACATATTTGGCTTATGGAACGGTATCTGTGCTAATTTCAATCTCTGGTTTTATGCAGCACCCCAACTCACCTTTCCCCTTAAGGAAGCATAAGTTGGTTTTCTACATTTGAGACCCTGTTCTGTTTTGTAATTCAATTCCTGTGTAGCCAAGTTTACATTCCGTGTAGTAGTGATATCTTATGATGTTTCTTTTTCTCTGTGACTTATTTCACTTAGAATCATCGTACCTGAATCCACTCGTCATGCTGCTACGGGCCTGATGACATAGATTTCATTGCTGAGTGATATTGCATTGTACGTAAGTACCACAACTTCTTTATCCATTTTTCACTTTCTTTGATATTGCACTTGTACTGTAAACGAGGTTCTTGTAAACAGAACCGTCCCAAACTTTGGGGTGGCTGTGTCTTTTTGGTTTTAATATCCCTAATCTATAGGACCATAAGTGGAAGTGCCCTAGGCTCTGTTGCTTTGTTTTGTAGAGGTTTCAGGAAACACCATACACTTCTCCAGAGTGGCTGTTGGCAATTTACATCCCGCCCATCAGCATAACAAGGCTCCCAGTTCTCCATGGCCTGTCCTGCCTTTCTGGATTTTACACTTTTTTCAGATGGCCCTTTTGACCGGGGGGCAGTGAGACTTCATTGTAGTGCAGATTTCCTTTGCAAGCTTGCTTGGTTGGCCAAAAAGGGCGTATGCGTTTTTTCCTGAATATATTCAGGAAAAAACGCATACGCCCTTTTTGGCCAAGTGCATCATTGTGGACGTTCTGCCTCTTTTCCTATGCTTTACATGCAATTCCAGTCTACCTCCTGAAATCGGTTTCCTGCAATTCTGCCCCGCTTTCAAGTCCTCTTGGCAGCCTTACTTCAATATATTTTTGGACGATAGCTGTCATTTATAACTCTGCAGGTTTGTGAATGACAGTGCCCCTGAGCTCCTTTCTTCAACTCGCTTTCTTGTGAGCTGGCCGCAACACAGCAGGATTGCTTCAGGCCCTAGTTTGGTTCCGGCACGGCACACTGAGCCTTTGGTTAATTCCTCTTCCTGGTGGGAAATGAGAGTTAAATTTGCCCGTCCAGACACCTCCAGCTAGTCTCTCATTGGTTCTCCCTATTCCTGTTCATTTTCCGCAGAAATTGCAAACTGGGCCAAACAGGATGTTTAAGACACTGACTCTCCAAGTGGGGAGAGTGTTAGTAAAGCATCTGGAATGTTGCACCCGAGTACCAGGGGACGAAAACTGAGACACCTTTGAACACGTTTCCCGATCACACGGTGGATCATACTCTGGGTTCCACATGCATGTTTTAGCTGAAGGAAGAATCCCTTAAACCTGGAGAGTTGAGACCCATGGAATGGGTACCATGCAATATGACTTCAAAGGGTCTGCATTTGCTCACCGATCCTCACCAATCCTATCACTGCTGCGTTTATGCTGCTGTACACACGCTTGATTCTCTTTCGGAGACATATAAATCCATAGGTTTTAGGATTCTTACTAGTCAGGTATATTCTTAGGCGTTTAATATGGTGTGTTGAGTCCACTTCGTTGAGCAAGGAGTAGCTCTTGTCTATTACATATTTGGCTTATGGAACGGTATCTGTGCTAATTTCAATCTCTGGTTTTATGCAGCACCCCAACTCACCTTTCCCCTTAAGCAAGCATAAGTTGGTTTCCTACATTTGAGACCCTGTTCTGTTGTGTAATTCAGTTCCTGTGTAGCCAAGTTTACATTCCGTGTAGTACTGATATCTTATGATGTTTCTTTTTCTGTGTGACTTATTTCACTTAGAATCATCGTACCTGAATCCACTCATTATGCTGCTACGGGCCTGATCTCATAGATTTCTTTGCTGAGTGATATTGCATTGTACATAAGTACCACAACTTCTTTATCCATTTTTCGCTTTCTGCGATATTGAACTTGTACCGTAAACGAGGTTCTTGTAAACAGAGCCGTCCCAAATTTGGGGTGGCTGTGTCTTTTTGATTTTAATTTCCCTAAGCTATAGGACCATAAGTGGAAGTTTCCTAGGCTCTGTTGCTTTGTTTTTAAGATGTTTCAGGAAACACCATACACTTCTCCAGAGTGGCTGTTGGCAATTTACATCCCGCCCATCAGCATAACAAGGTTCCCAGTTCTCCATGGCCTCTCCTGCCTTTCTGGATTTTACACTTTTTTCAGATGGCCCTTTTGACCGGGGGGCAGTGAGACTTCATTGTAGTGTAGATTTCCTTTGCAAGCTTGCTTGGTTGGCCAAAAAATATGTATGCGTTTTTTCCTGAATATATTCAGGAAAAAACGCATACGCCCTTTTTGGCCAAGTGCATCATTGTGGACGTTCTGCCTCTTTTCCTATGCTTTACATCCAATTCCAGTCTACCTCCTGAAATCGGTTTCCTGCAATTCTGCCCCACTTTCAAGTCCTCTTGGCAGCCTTACTTCAATATATTTTTGGACGATAGCTGTCATTTATAACTCTGCAGGTTTGTGAATGACAGTGCCCCTGAGCTCCTTTCTTCAACTCGCTTTCTTGTGAGCTGACCACAACACCGCAGGATTCCTTCAGGCCCTAGTGTGGTTCCGGCATGGCACGCTGAGCCTTTGGTTAATTCCTCTTCCTGGTGGGAAATGAGAGTTAAATTTGCCCGTCCAGACACCTCCAGCTAGTCTCTCATTGGTTCTCCCTATTCCTGTTCATTTTCCGCAGAAATTGCAAACTGGGCCAAACAGGAGGTTAAAGGCACTGACTCTACAAGTGGGGAGAGTGTTAGTAAAGCGTCTGGAATGTAGCACCCGAGTACCGGGGGATGAAAACTGAGTCACATTTGAACACGTTTCCTGATCACACGTGGATCATACTCTGGGTTCCACATGCATGTTTTAGCTGAAGGAAGAATCCCTTAAACCTGGAGAGTTGAGACCCATATAATGGGTACCATGCAATATGACTTCAAAGGGTCTGCATTTGCTCACCGATCTTCACCAATCCTATCACTGCTTCGTTTATGCCGCTGTACACACGCTTAATTCTCTTTCGGAGACATATAAATCCATAGGTTTTAAGTTTCTTACTCGTCGGGTATATTTTTAGGCGTTTAAAATGGGGTGTTGAGTCCACTTCGTTGAGCAAGGAGTAGCTCTTGTCTATTATATATTTGGCTTATGGAACGGTATCTGTGCTAATTTCAATCTCTGGTTTTATGCAGCACCCCAACTCACCTTTCCCCTTAAGCAAGCATAAGTTGATTTTCTACATTTGAGACCCTGTTCTGTTTTGTAATTCAGTTCCTGTGTAGCCAAGTTTACATTCCGTGTAGTAGTGATATCTTATGATGTTTCTTTTTCTGTGTGACTTATTTCACTTAGAATCATCGTACCTGAATCCACTCATTATGCTGCTACGGGCCTGATGACATAGATTTCATTGCTGAGTGATATTGCATTGTACGTAAGTACCACAACTTCTTTATCCATTTTTCGCTTTCTGCGATATTGAACTTGTACCGTAAACGAGGTTCTTGTAAACAGAGGCGTCCCAATCTTTGGGGTGGCTGTGTCTTTTTGATTTTAATTTCCCTAAGCTATAGAACCATAAGCGGAAGTGCCCTAGGCTCTGTTGCTTTGTTTTTTAGATGTTTCAGGAAACACCATACACTTCTCCAGAGTGGCTGTTGGCAATTTACATCCCGCCCATCAGCATAACAAGGCTCCCAGTTCTCCATGGCCTGTCCTGCCTTTATGGATTTTACAATTTTTTCAGATGGCCCTTTTGACCGGGGGGCAGTGAGACTTCATTGTAGTGCAGATTTCCTTTGCAAGCTTGCTTGGTTGGCCAAAAAGGGCGTATGCGTTTTTTCCTGAATATATTCAGGAAAAAACGCATACGCCCTTTTTGGCCAAGTGCTTCATTGTGGACGTTCTGCCTCTTTTCCTATGCTTTACATGCAATTCCAGTCTACCTCCTGAAATCGGTTTCCTGCAATTCTGCCCCGCTTTCAAATCCTCTTAGCAGCCTTACTACAATATATTTTGGGACGATAGCTGTCATTTATAACTCTGCAGGTTTGTGAATGACAGTGCCCCTGAGCTCCTTTCTTCAACTCGCTTTCTTATGCGCTGGCCGCAACACCGCAGGATTGCTTCAGGCCCTAGTGTGGTTCCGGCACGGCACGCTGAGCCTTTGGTTAATTCCTCTTCCTGGTGGGAAATGAGAGTTAAATTTGCCCGTCCAGATACCTCCAGCTAGTCTCTCATTGGTTCTCCCTATTCCTGTTCATTTTCCGCAGAAATTGCAAACTGGGCCAAACAGGAGGTTAAAGGCACTGACTCTACAAGTGGGGAGAGTGTTAGTAAAGCGTCTGGAATGTAGCACCCGAGTACCAGGGGACGAAAACTGACACATTTGAACACGTTTCCCGATCACACGGTGGATCATACACTGGGTTCCACATGCATGTTTTAGCTGAAGGAAGAATCCCTTAAACCTGGAGAGTTGAGACCCATGGAATGGGTACCATGCAATATGACTTCAAGGGGTCTGCATTTGCTCACCGATCCTCACCAATCCTATCACTGCTCCGTTTATGCCGCTGTACACACGCTTGATTCTCTTTCAGAGACATATAAATCCATAGGTTTTAAGATTCTTACTAGTCAGGTATATTCTTAGGCGTTTAATATGGGGTGTTGAGTCCACTTCGTTGAGCAAGGAGTAGCTCTTGTCTATTACATATTTGGCTTATGGAACGGTATCTGTGCTAATTTCAATCTCTGGTTTTATGCAGCACCCCAACTCACCTTTCCCCTTAAGCAAGCATAAGTTGGTTTTCTACATTTGAGATCCTGTTCTGTTTTGTAATTCAGTTCCTGTGTAGCCAAGTTTACATTCCGTGTAGTAGTGATATCTTATCATATTTCTTTTTCTGTGTGACTTATTTTACTTAGAATCATCGTACCTGAATCCACTCATTATGCTGTTACGGGCCTGATGACATAGATTTCATTGCTGAGTGATATTGCATTGTACGTAAGTACCACAACTTCTTTTTCCATTTTTCGCTTTCTGTGATACTGAATTTGTACCGTAAATGAGGTTCTTGTAAACAGAACCGTCCCAAACTTTGGGGTGGCTGTGTCTTTTTGATTTTAATTTCCCTAAGCTATAGGACCATAAGTGGAAGTGCCCTTGGCTCTGTTGCTTTGTTTTTTGGATGTTTCTGGAAACACCATACACTTCTCCAGAGTGGCTGTTGGCATTTTACATCCTGCCCGTCAGCATGACAAGGCTCCCAGTTCTCCATGGCCTGTGCTGCCTTTCTGGATTTTACACTTTTTTCAGATGGCCCTTTTGACTGGGGGAAAGTGAGACTTCATTGTAGTGCAGATTTCCTTTGCAAGCTTGCTTGGTTGGCCAGAAAGTGCATATGTGTTTCTTCCTGAATATATTCAGGAAAAAACGCATACGCCCTTTTTGGCCATGTGCATCATTGTCAACATTCTGAGTCTTTTCATATGTTTTCAGTGCAATTCTATTCTACCTCTTGAAATCGGTTTCCTGCAATTCTGCCTTGCTGTCAGTGCCTCTTCATAGCCTTACCTCAATATATATTTTGGAAAATTGTTGGCCTGTATAACTCTGCAGGTTTTTGAATTGCAGTGGCCCTTAGCTCCATTTTTCAGCTCTTATTTTTGTGATCTTGCCTCATATCCACAGGATTTCTTCAGGCCCTATTCTTCTTCTGGGGCGCCTTGCTCTGCCTTTGGTTAATTCTTCTTCCTGATGTGAAATTAGAGTGACATGTGCCCATTGAAACCGCTACAGCTATTTTCTCACTGGTTGCCCCTATTCCCATTCATCCTCCGCACTAACTGCAGACTCTGCGATACCGGAACTTAAAGGCATTGACTCTCCATGTGGGGATGTTGTTAGTAAAGTGGCTGGAATGTTGATCCGGAGCCCCAAGAGAGGAAAATGAGGTGCGTTTTAGAAACCTTTCCCCATCATATGGTATACCATCTGTTGGATTTCCCATGCATGGTTTAGCTGTAGGAAGATTCCCTTCAACCTGGAGTGTTGGGACCCTTGGAATGAGTAGCATGAAGTATTGCATTAAACTTTCGGCAGTTGCTCACCAAAGCTCACCAATCCTCTCAGCCCCAAGTGTCCAGCCTTATGTCTTATCCAGCTGTGGGTTTATATGTGGTCATTCCAGGTTGCATCACAGCCCCTGAGCGAATTTTGTAAGAATTTTTCTCTCTTTCATTGTTTCTGCGTTTTGGTTTTAAAATTTATTTCTATAATGGGGTTTAGCTCATTTTCACTGTTGTGTTTGGCCGCTCTGCACACACTTGATTCCCTTATGGAGATATATCAATACATGGGTTTTAAGATTCTTATTACTCAGATATATTTCTCTGCGGTATATAGGGTGTGTTGAGGCCAGTTCATTGAGCAAGGTGTAGATCTTGTCTAATACCTATTTGGTTTATTGAATGGTATCTGTGCTAATTTCAAACTCTGGTTTTATGCATCATCCCACCTCTCCTTTCCCCTTAAGCTGACATAAGTGTGTTTTCTAAATGTGAGACACTGTTCTGTTTTGTAATTCATTTTTTGTGCAGCCATATTTATCCTCCCTCTATAAGTGATATCTTATGATATGTTTCTTTTTCTGTTTGACTTATTTCAAGTAGTATTATCGGACCTAAATCCACTCTTTATCCTTCTACTAGCCTTATTACATTGATTTCATGGTGAAGAGATATTCCATTGTACATAAGTACCACATTTTCTTTATCCATTGTTCTCTTTCCTGGGATATTTAAGGTGTACTGAAGTTGAGGTTCTTGTAAACAGAGTAGCCCTAAACTGTGGTGTGCTTGTGTCTTGTTGATTTTTAGACTTCCCTAGATATACTTCCGTGATTGGAAGTGCCCTATGCTCTGTAGCTCTGTTTTTTAGATGATTTAGGAACCACCATACACTTCTCCAGAGTGGCTCTTGGCAGTTCACAGACTGTCCATCAGCGTATAAAGGCTCCCTGTTCTCCATGGCCTGTCCTGCATTTCTGGTTTTTACAATTTTTTTGGATGGCCCTTTTGACCGGTGGGAAATGAGACTTCTTTGTTGTGCACATTTGCATTGCTTGCTTGCTTGGTTGCCCATAAAGTGCGTATGCGTTTTTTCCTGGATATATTCAGGAAAAAACGCATACTCCCTTTTGGGCCAACTGCATCATTGTCGAAATTCTGCCGCTTTTCATGTGCTTTAAAGACGAGTCCAATCTATCTCTTGAAATCTATTTCTTGCAATTCTGTCTTGCATTCAGATCCTCTTCTTTGCCTTACGTCAACATATTTTTGGATGTTAGTTTTCATTTATAACTCTGCAGGTTTGTGAATTGCAGTGACCCTGAGCTCCATTTTTTAAGTTGTTCTTTTGTGAGCTGGCCTCAAAGCCGCAGGATTGCTTCAGGTCCTATTTTGGCTCCGGTGAGGCGGGCTGAGCCTTTTTTTAATTCTTATTCTTAATGGGAAATTAGAGTGACATGTGCCCGTCCAAACCCCTACAACTATTCTCTCATTGGTTCTCCCTCTTCCCGTTCATCCTCCTCACAATTTGCAAAATGTGTGAAACAGAAGTTTAAATGTGCTGATTCTCTAAGTGGGGAGATTCTAAGTAACGTGGCTGGAATGATGAACAGGAGCACCAGGAGAGGATAAATGAGGTGCATTTTAGACACATCTCCCGATCACATGGTGTACAGTCCTCTGGGTTTTCCATGCATGTTTTAGCTGTAGGAAGATTCCTTGAACCTGCAGATTTGGGACCCATTGAATGGGTACCAGGTAGTATTACTTTAAAGGGTGTGCATTTCCTCACCCAACCTCACATTTCTCTTAGCACGAACAGTTTCCAGCCTTATGTCTCATCCTGCTGTGGGTCTAGATGTGTTCAATCCATGTTGCATCACCGTCTCTGAGGAAAAGTTGTAAGAGGTTTTCTCTGTCTCTCTGTCGTTTATTTTTTTCAATTTATTACTATATTGGTTGCAGCTGATTTTCAAAGCTCTGTTTCTTGCTGCTGTACATCCACTTGATTCACATACAGAGAGACATCAATAAATTCTTTTTCAGATTCTTACCAGTCATATATATTCTTTTCCGGTGACTTGAGTGTGCTGAGTGCAGTTCTTTTAGCTACTGTGTAGGCCTTGTTGATTATCAGTTTGGTATTTGGAATGGTATCTTTGCTAATTTCAACCTCCTGGATGATGCCTCACCCCTCCCCACCTTTCCCGTTTAGCAGCCTTACGTGTGTTTTCTACATATTTGACTATGTTTTTGTTTTGTAATTTATTTCATGTGTAGCCATTTTGGATTCCACCTTTAAGTGATATCTTATGATATGTGTCTTTTTCTTTTTGAATTATGTCACTTAGAATGATCATACGTAACTCCTCCGGAGTTGTTACAACTGGCCATATTTCATTGATTTCCAGGCTGAGTAATATTCCACTCTACATAAGTACCACATCTCTATCCATTTTTTCCCTCCAGAGACATTTAAGTTATATCTTAGTCGAGGATCTTTTAAACAGAGAGGCAGTAAACATTGGGGTGCCTGTGTCCTCTCGATTTTTGTTTTTCCCAAGATATACGCCCATGAGTGCAAGTGCCCTATGCTCTGTAGCTCATTTTTTAGATGCTTTAGTAAACACAATACACTTCTCCAGAATGGCCATTGGCAATATACATTTCCACTATAAGCCTCACAGGGCTCCCTCTTCTCCTTGCCTTGTCCTGCATTTCTGGTGTTTACACTTTATGAGGATGGCTCTTCTGACTGATGTGAAGTGATATCTTTTGTAGTATTGATTTCCAGTGCCCACCTGTTTGGTTGGCTAAAAAAGTGTATGCCCTTTTCTTGAATATATACAGAAAAAAACGCATACAGCCTTTTTGGCCAACTGCAATGTTGGCAATGTTCAGCCCCTTTTCTTGTGCTTAATGGTGAGTCCTTTCTACCTCCTCAAATCCCTTTCCTGCCATTCTCCCTTGCTTACCAATCCTTTTCTCTGACTTTCCTCAAGACATTTTTCAGTGATAGATATTTTCAACTCTGCAGTTTCGTGAATTTTACTGCCCCTGAGTTCCATTGTTCAACTTGTGTTTATGGGAACTGGCCACAAAGCAGTGGGATTTCCTCAAGCCCTATACTGTTTCCATGGGCAACCCTAGCCTTTGGTCAATTCGTCTTCCTGATTGGAAATTAGAGTGACATGTGCCTGTCTGAACACCTAGGACTTGTCTCTCATTGTTCCTCATCCTTCCGCTTCATCCTCTGGACAAATTCCAAACTGTACGCAACAGGATGTTGACAGTGCTGACATCTCCAAGTGGGGAGACTGTTAGTAAAGACCCTGGAGGGGTGAACCCGAGCACCAGGAGATGAGGAGATGAGATGCCTTTTTCAAACTCTTCCCGATCAGACGGTATACCATCCTCTGGGTGTGACAGACATGTTTTAGCAGTAGGAAGAGTCCCATTCATGTAAGGAGAACACCAGAGCTTTTTCAAAATCAGTGTCTCCCCGAAACCCAAACTGGGGAATTTTTTAAGCTATGGCTACACATATGTTCATGAAGGGCCTTGGGGAGTAGGCAGAGTCCAAACTTTAGATGATTGAAGTCTTCAGGGTCAGAAGCACTCACCACCAGCTTCCCTTAGGTTACACTTTAACTGTCATTGATAGATGATGTCAATAAAAATATCTATTCTTTTTCCGATTATTTCCCCTTATAGGTTATTGCAAAATATTGAGTGTAGTTCCCTGTGTTATACAGTAGTTCCTTGTTGATGATCTATTTTATACATAGCAGTGTGTATGTGTTAATTCCAAACTGTTAATTTATCCCTCCTCCCACCTTTCCCCTTTGGTAATAATAAATTATAAGATTTTATACTTCTCAGAAATGGGGGAGCTGAAAGAGAGGTATCATTTTCAATGGAAAAGCATTTAAAACAAGATTGAAGCTTTAACCAAGATTATTAGATGTACATCCTTGGAAAGAAATCACTTCATTTCTCTAATATTGACCTGACAAATAAGACAAACCTTTTCACTGAACTTGCTTATAATAAAGTGATGGAAATATCAAATGGAAGTGTTAGAAACATCTTATTTTACCCGAGCCTTATAAACTGTTCTATGTTAACTACAGTTTGGCTCACACATCTGTTCATTGAAGTTACAATAGTCTCAATTTCTGTTACTGATCCTCCAGAGTGGACCCCAACAAGTGTCCCCCTGCCCAGCGTCATTGGGGCCAACAGATCGAGACTGAGTTTGGTTCACAAGCAAAGGAAACTTTATATTTTGATCAGAGAATGGAGAGGTGAGAGCATGCACTACCCCGTGGGCTGTGGGCTGGGCTGCTGTGTAGAGATCCTGTCAGAGTCAGTGGGAGGGAGGGGGCGGAGCTCTTGAGGGCCGGGTTGGCTGCAGCTCAGGCTCTATATCTCGGAGTCTGCACTGGGCCCCAGGAGCTGAGGTGTCGACCCAGCCATTCTGCACTAGGAAATCTGGTCTGAAGTGCCGGGTGTGGAACCTCTGCATGCGGGACCCTAGGAGCACGTGAAATTAGACAAAGCACAAAGGATAAAAAAGGTCAGACTTGACTTTATTGCCCAGATTCTATTTTTATCTCCCAGGGATTTTTAATGGGCTTTGCTGGGGACAAACCCCTCCTCTGCCTTTTGTCCCGTTCCTCATTCTTGGAGTGCTGAGGGTGCAGACCCTTCTTCTGTAACTGCTGAGTGCTGAGTTGGGAGCCCTCATACCAGGGGATGAGGGTCAGAACTTCTCCCCAGCAGCCTCCAGGTGACGTTGATTGGCCCCAGGACCCCTGCCTCCCTGCTCGTCCGCCTGAGCACCAGCATTGGAAGTGTTATAGATTCTAATGACCTTTAAGGGTCCAGGAAAGAGATGTGCAGAGACGCTGTGGGGGCCGGTTTCACCCCGGCCCACATTTGTTTGGTCACCTTAGGCTGACCGTTTCTGCCAGCCTAGATGCTCTGACCAGTAGTCTGCTCTTTCTTCAATTAGGCCCCTGAATTAACGTAAAAACAGCACCAGGTGTCAGAGCCCTGCCCGCTCACCTCCCAGACAGTCCAGGGTCAGTGGTGATCAAGGACCATGATGACCACTGAGTCAACAGCCTTTTGAAGTAAACAGGAGTCCAGCCGGTCTTATTGGCCACCATCATCACGGTGTCTGTAGGCTTTTCTATGGTGACAGTGTGATATAGGTTTCCCCCGCCAAGATTATTAGCTCCCCTCCGGGTGCAGTAAGTCCTGCAAGCAGTAGTCTACTCCTTCGGGACACACTATTGTTGTTTTATGAGAGAAACTCCAGGTCAAGTGATGTTCACACGAGTCGTCATGGTGCCCTGTTGCCCCCGGATATCTCTCTGGATGTTGGAGTTGGAGGGCCTCCTCACTCGAGGTCGGTGTGCCCACGGAGCGAACCCTGCAACTTCAGGGCATGGTTGGTGATTAGGATCACCACGTGGGGTCCTTTTCCCTTAGGAGGGAGGTGGCCTTTTGGGCTGCTGATTTCCAGGTTTTTAGATACCGCCAGTATCTTGGCCAGATGTGGCAGTGGGCCAAGCCCCTTGGTGACTGTAGTTTATCCTACCTGGATGGCATTCTTGCGTTGTTCCATTTCAAGTGGTCCCAGTTTTTGCACTAATTCTCCAATGGCGATTCACCTTTCACCGGGAATGGAAAGGTCAAAGGGTTTAGCTCAATTAGGGAGTTCCAGGGCAAGGGTCTGAATTGACTGCTCTTTCCATTCTTGAAAGACCACTTCTGGATTCTGTTCAAAAGGATCATCATCTTTTCCTTTCAGTGTTTCATATAGAGGCCCAGCTAGTAGACTGTAGTTAGGGATCCAGAAGCAGCAAACCCTGGTCTCCCCAGGAACCCCTAAGCTGTCTTCTAGTTTTAGAAAGGGGTAAGGCTGCAAATGGTTTCTTCCCTTTCCTGGGATGGGCTTCTCTGACCTTGTGTGAGAATGAAGCCCAGGCAGGTCACCGCAGTCTGTGATATTTGAGCTTTTTCTTGGACAACTTCTATCCTTTATTGGCTTGGTAGTTCAGAGGCCTCCTTAGTAGGGCTGGCGATCAGAATGTCGTCTGCATATTGAAGGAGGGTTTCCTTTTCCAGAGGTAGAACTTTTCGGTCTTTAGCTAAGCTTTCCCCAAAGATGATGTGGGAATTTTTGAACCCTTGGGGCAAGACGGCCCAGAAGTATTGTTTTAGTTGTATGTTGAGTCCTGCCACTCACAAGCCAAAATTTCTTGTGACTCTGGGACTAATGGAATACAAAAGAAGGCATCATTGAAGACTAATACAGAATACCATGTCCTGGTGGTTGGTAGAATGACCAGCAGGGTGTAGGAATTAGGAGCAACTGGAGGTATATCCTCGGTGGCTTCACTGACTGTCCTGACATCCTTTACCAGGTCCCCAGCAGCCCATGGGGCTCTCGTGGTCAGGCCAATCCCAGGATATGGAGCTCTCCTGGGCAGGTACCCCACCCCCAACCCAGCCCACGGGGCTCTCGTGGTCAGGCCTCTCCCAGGATACAGAGCTACCCTTGCAGGTACTGTGGCAGGGCTGGGCACACAGGAACCGTGCACATAGCCCTCATTGAAGAGCACCCCCATCTCACCTGTCGCTCAGAGCTGACACAGAGCACCTCAGAGCAGGACTTGAACTAACAAACAGCAGCTCCGACAGGTCTGTGACCCTGGGCATCACTCTGTGTGGCCTCCCTCCACCTGGTCTTCCAGAGACTTCCACTGCACCCGGGGCACCAGGCCTCTGTCTCCAACCACCACCCACCCCTCCTCTCCCTGACTCCTGGGTTCCTCTCATTAGGAGAGGCTTTTCTTGAAGTTGTCTCCCACTCATGGGCCAGATAAAATGATTAGAAAACAAGCCAAAGCTGCAGCCCCTTGTCTATCCTGACTCTCAGGAGCCCACACCTGTTCCTTGGACCTGGCCGGTTCAGCAAGTTCCATTTTCTGCAACTGTGAGCCCCTGAGGGGTGATGATTGGCTGACCTGGGCAGCCTTACGGTGCCGGCCAGCCCTCCCCAGGTGTGCCTGGGTTGAGATCAATATAAATACCACTCCAGGCAGCAAGAGCCCCTGCAGCTGTGCCTGACGCCATTTTCTCTGCCCTGTCAGCAGTCTCGGGGCTGGGCTGGTGGGAGGGAGTGAGAGGCCACGGCTTTGTGGGTGGCCCAGTGTGAGTGGGGCTCTGCTGGACTTTCTGCAGCAGTTGCCAGGCTGCCACCTGCTAAAGAAGAGGATGTGTCACCCATACCTGCTGCTGGAATTTCTCCCTGGGCAGAGGTGAGGAAGGAAAAAAGCAGTGGGGGCAGGGACAGGACGGGTATCTCAGGCAGGGAAATGGAAATCTTCCAGAAGAGCACCCAGGGCCAGGGCCATCCTGGCTGGCCTACAGGCACCAAGTCAGCTGGTATGCTGTCACTCATGTGGCTCCATGGCCCTTCCTCTAGGCTTTCAAGTCCTTGTATATATTCAGGTGTTTTACATGGGAAGGGTGGGAACAGTTCAGCCGCAACTGGCCTGGGGCTCAGCTCACGTTCACTCACAGATGCCTCGGCACGGTGCCCCAGCTTTGCAATGAGGACGCTTGTGGTGTGGGGGCTGCTGGCTGAATGGGAGACGATTCCCCACCACTGACCAACTTCAGAATTGTTTACAACTGGAGCAAGGGCCCTGATACTGTTTTCCTCTGAGTAACTGGTGGGTTCTGTTTTTTTTTTCTCTTTTTCGTTTTTGGTTCAAGGTAGATTTTATTCCTCTTTTTTGTATTTACAGATATAAGCATGGAAATAATTTATTCATATAAATACATGTATGTGAAGGGAATAATTGTTTTTTCTGTTTTGTTTTTTAAATTTTATTTCTTTTTAATTTTTAATTTTATTTTATATTTTTATACAGCAGGTTCTTATTGGTTATCTATTTTATACATATAAATGTTTACATGCCAATCCCAATCTCTCAACTCCTCCCACCACCACCCCCCCAAGAGCTTTCCCCCCTTGTTGTCCATACGATTGTTGTCTACATCTGTTGCTCTATTTATGCCTTGCAAAACGGTTAATCTGTACAGTTTTTCTAGGTTCCACATATATGCATGAATATACAAGATTTGTTTTTCTCTTTCTGACTTACTTCACTCTGTATGACAGTCTCTAGATCCATCTACGTCTCTACAAATGACCCAATTTCATTCCTTTCATGGCTTAGTAATATTCCATTTTATATATGTACCACATCTTTATGCATTCGTCTGTCTGTGGCCATTTAGGTTGCTTCCATTACCTCGATATTGTAAATAGTGATGCAATGAACATTGCGGTGAATGTCTCTTTTTGATTTATGGTTTTGTCTGGGTATATGTCCAGTACTGGGATTGCTGTATCATATGGTAATTCTATTATTAGTTTCTTAAGAAACTCCATATTGTTCTCCATAGTGACTGTATCAATTTATATTCCCAACAGTAGTGGAAGAGGCTTCCTTTTCTCCACACCCATTCCAGCATTTGTTGTTTGTAGATTTTCAGATGATGCCCATTCTAACAGGTGTGAGGTGATACCTCATTGTTGAGTCCATTTCGTTGAGCAAGGGGTAGGTCTTGTCTATTACATATTTGGCTTATGGAACGGTATCTGTGCTAATTTCAAACTCTGGTTTTATGCAGCACCCCAACTCACCTTTCCCCTTAAGCAAGCATAAGTTGGTTTTCTAAACTTGAGACCCTGTTCTGTTTTGTAATTCAGTTCCTGTGTAGACAAGTTTACATTCCGTGCATTAGTGATACCTTATGATGTTTCTTTTTCTGTGTGACTTATTTCACTTAGAATCATCGTGCCTCAATCCACTCATTATGCTGGTACAGGCCTGGTGACACAGATTTCATTGCTGAGTGGTATTCTGTTGTACGTAAGTACCGCAACTTCTTTATCAATTATTTGTTCTCTGGGATATTTAACTTGTACCGTAGAAGAGGTTCCTGTAAACAGAGCCATCCCAAATTTTGGGGTGGCTGTGTCTTTTTGATTTTAATTTCCCTAAGCTATAGGACCATACGTGGAAATGCCCTAGACTCTGTTGCTTTGTTTTTCAGATGTATCAGGAAACACCATACACTTCTCCAGAGTGGCTTTTGGCAATTTACATCCCGCCCATCAGCATAACAAGGCTCCTTTTTCCCCATGGCCTGTCTTGCCTTTCTGGATTTTACACTTTTTTCAGATGGCCCTTTAGACCGGGGGGAAATGACACTTCATAGTAGTTCGGATTTCCATTGCAAGCTTGCTTGGTTTGCCAAAAAGGGCGTATGTGTTTTTTCCTGAATATATTCAGGAACAAACTCATACGTCCTTTTTTGCCAAGTGCATCATTGTCGATGTTCTGCCTCTTTTCTTATGCTTTAAATGCAAATCCAGTTTACCTCCTGAAATCGGTTTCCTGAAATTCTGCCCCGCTTTCAAGTCCACTTCGCAGCCTTACTTCAATATATTTTTGGACGTTATCTGTCATTTATAACTCTGCAGGTTTGTGAATTACAGGGCCCCTGAGCTCCTCTCTTCAACTCGCTTTCTTGTGAGCTGGCCGCAAACCTGCAAGACTGCTTCAGGCCCTAATCTGCTTCTGGCAGGGCACGCTGAGCCTTTGGTTAATTCCTCTTCCTGGTGGGAAATGAGTGTTAAATATGCCTGTCCAGACACCTACCTCACTCTCAACCCCTTGGTGATGTGGGTCCTCTGGTTTGTGGCCACCTTTGCTGGGTTCCTCACCTTTCGATGATGTGGCCCCACTAGTGTGAGGACACTCCTGCCTGGTTCTCATCCACGTGGTTATGCGGGCCCCCTGGTGAGAGTCTGTTCCTGGCTGTGTTCCTCACCCTTCTGTGAGGGAGACCCTCTGCTGATAGGTCACTCCTGCATGGCTGGCACACAATGCCTTGGTGAAGTCAGCTGTGTGGTGGCAGTTGGAGCGTGCTGGGAATCTCCGCCCCCCGGTGATGAGGGCCCTCTGACGTCAGGCCCTAACTGCTGGGCTCCCCAACTTTTCTTAGTGAGCCCAGTGATGCTCGGGCACTCCTCTTAGGTTCCCATCTCCATGGGGATGTGGGCCTTCTGCTCTGACGTTCCAACGGCAGGGTTGATCAAGTTTCATGATGTGGGCTCTCTGGTGTTAGTTCACTGTGGCCTGGATCCCATAGCCTCTGTGTTCTTGGCCGCCTGCTGGGAGGTTCCAACTGCTGGATTCCTCACATTTTTAATTTTTTGGGCCCTCTGTTGTGATGATCCTCCTGCCTGCCTCACTCCCAGCCCCTTCGTGATGTGTGTCCTCTGGTTTGAGGCCACATGTGCTGGGTTCCTCACCTTTCGATGATGTGGGACCAATGGTCTTAGGAGACTCCTGCCTGGTTCACATCCCCTTGGTGATGTGGGCCCTCTGTTGAGAGTCTGATCCTGGCTGGGTTCTTCACCCATCTGTGAGGTGGGCCGTCTGCTGTGAGGTCACTCCTCCCTGGCTTGCTCACCTCGCCTTGTGGACATGAGCCCTCTGGTGGCACTTGGAGCCTGCTGGGAGCCTCCTCCCCTCGGTGATGAGGGCCCTCTGGCGTCAGGCCCTAAGAGCTGGGCTCCCCACATTTCGTGATGTGCGCCCAGTGGTGCGAGGACACTCCATCCAGGTTCACATCCCCATTGGGATGTGGGCCTTCTGCTCTGAGGTCCCAACGCCTGGGTTGCTCACAGTTTCATGATGTGGGCTCTCTGCTGTTAGTTCACTCCTGCCTGCATCCCATAGCTTCTGTGCTCTCGGCTGCCTGCTGGGAGGTTCCAACTGCTGGATTCCTCACCTTTCTTATTCTTTGGGCCCTCTGTTTTTAAGCTACTCCTGCCTGCCTCACTCACATTCCCTTTGTGATATGTGTCCTCTGATTTGAGGCCACATGTGCTGGGTTCCGCACCTTTCAATGATGTGGCCCCACTGGAGGGAAGACAGTCCTGACTGGTTCCCATCCTCTTGCTCATGTGGACCCTCTGGTGAGAGTCTGATCCTGGCTGGGTTCCTCACCATTCTGTGAGGTGGGCCCTCTTCTGTGAGGTCAATCATGCCTGTCTGGCACAAGTCACCTTGGCGACGTGGGCCCTCTGGTGGCAGTTGGAGTGTGCTGGGATCCTCCTCCCCTCGGTGATGAGGGCCCTCTTGCCTTAGGCCATAACTGCTGGGCTCCCCACATTTTCTGATGTGCGCCAAGTGAGTGAGGACACTCTTGCCAGGTTTGCATCCCCATGGGGATATGGGCCTTCTGCTCTGAGGTCAAAACGGCTGGCTTGCTCACAGTACCATGATGTGGGCCCTCTGCTGTGAGTTCACTCCGGCAAGGATCCCTTATCATCGGTGCTCTGAGCCGCCTGCTGGGAGGTTCCAACTGCTGGATTCCTCAACTTTTTTATTCTATGTGCCCTCTGTTGTGAGGCTCCTCCTGCCTGCCTCGCTGCCAGCCCCTTGGTGATGACTGTCCTATAGCTTGAGGCCACATGTGCTGCGTTCCTCACCTTTCGATGATGTGGCCCCACTCGTGTGAGGACACTCCTGCCTGGTTACCATCCGCTTGGTGAGGTGGGCCCTCTGGCGAGAGTCTAATCCTGGCTGGGTTCCTCAACGTTCTGTGAGGTAGGCCCTCTGCTGTGAGGTCACTCCTGACTGGCTGGCACACGTCACCTTGGAGACGTGAGCCCTCTGGTGGCAGTTGGAGCGTGCAGGGTGCCTCCTCCTCTCGGTGATGACAGCCCTCTGGCGTCAGGCCCTAAATGGTGGGCTCCCCACATTTTCTGATGTGCGCCCAGTGGTGTGAGGACACTCCAGCCAGGTTCCCATTCCCATGGGGATGTGGGCCTTCTGCTCTGTGGTCCCAATGCCTGGGTTGCTCACAGTTTTATGATGTTGGCCCTCTGCTGTGAGTTCACTGTGGCCTGGATCCCATAGCCTCGGTGTTCTGAGCTGCCTGCTGGAAGGTCTAAATGCTGGAATCCTCACGTATTTTATATTATGTGCCCTGTGTTGTGAGGCTACTCCTGCCTGCCTCACTCCAAGGCCCTTTGTGATGTGGGTCCTCTGGTTTGAGGACACATGTGCTGGGTTCCTCACGTTAAGATGATGAGGCCCCACTGGTGTGAGGATAATCCTGACTGGTTCCCATCCCCTTTGTGATGTGGGCCCTCTGGTGAGAGTCTGATCCTGGCTGGGTTCCTCAACCATCTGTGAGGTGGGCCCTCTACTATCAGGTAACTCTTGCCTGGCTTGCTCACATCGCCTTGTTGACATGAGCCCTCTGGTGGCACTTGGACCCTGCTGGGAGCCTCCTCACCTCTGTGATGAGGGCCCTCTGACGTCAAGCCCTAACTGCTGGGCTCCCCAACTTTTCTTAGTGAGCCCAGTGATGCTCGGGCACTCCTCTTAGGTTCCCATCTCCATGGGGATGTGGGCCTTCTGCTGTGACGTTCCAACGGCTGGGTTGATCACAGTTTCATGATGTGGGCTCTCTGGTGTTAGTTCACTGTGGCCTGGATCCCATAGCCTCTGTGTTCTTGGCCGCCTGCTGGAAGGTTCCAACTGCTGGATTCCTCACTTTTTTAATTTTTTAGGCCCTCTGTTGTGAGGATCCTCCTGCCTGCCTCACTCCCAGCCCCTTCGTGATGTGTGTCCTCTGGTTTGAGGCCACATGTGCTGGATTCCTCACCTTTCGATGATGTGGGACCAATGGTCTTAGGAGACTCCTGCCTGGTTCACATCCCCTTGGTGATGTGGGCTCTCTGTTGAGAGTCTGATCCTGGCTGGGTTCCTCACCCATCTGTGAGGTGGGCCGTCTGCTGTGAGGTCACTCCTGCCTGGCTTGCTCACCTCGCCTTGTGGACATGAGCCCTCTGGTGGCACTTGGAGCCTGCTGGGAGCCTCCTCCCCTCGGTGATGAGGGCCCTCTGGCGTCAGGCCCTAACGGCTGGGCTCCCCACATTTTGTGATGTGCGCCCAGTGGTTCGAAGACACTCCATCCAGGTTCACATACCCATTGGGATGTGGGCCTTCTGTTCTGAGGTCCCAACGGCTGGGTTGTTCACAGTTTCATGATGTGGGCTCTCTGCTGTTAGTTCACTCTGGCCTGGATGCCATAGCCTCTGTGCTCTGGGCCGCCTGCTGGAAGGTTCCAACTGCTCGATTCCTCAACTTTTGTATTCTATGGGGCCTGTGTTGCGATGCTCCTCTTGCCTGCCTCACTCGCATCCCCTTTGTGATGTGGGTCCTCTGGTTTGAGGCCACATATGCTGGGTTCCGCAACTTTCAATGATGTGGCCCCACTGGTGTGAGGACACTCCTGCCTGGTTCCCATCCCCTTGGTGATGTGGGCCTTCTGGTGACAGTCTTATCCTGGCTGGGTTCCTCACTCTTCTGTGAGGTAGGCCCTCTGCTGTGAGGTCAATCCTACTTGACTTGCACACATCACCTTGGCGACGTGGGCCCTCTGTTGGCACATGGAACCTGCTGGGAGCCTCCTGCCCTCGGTGATGACAGCCCTCTAGCATCAGGCCCTAACTGCTGGGCTCCCCACATTTTCTGATGTGAGCCCAGTGATGCCAGGACACTCCTGTCAGGTTCCCATCCCCATGGGGATGTGGGCTTTCTGCTCTGAGGTCCCAACGCCTGGGTTGCTCACAGTTTCATGATGTGGGCTCTCTGCTGTTAGTTCACTCCTGCCTGCATCCCATAGCTTCTGTGCTCTCGGCCGCCTGCTGGGAGGTTCCAAATGCTGGATTCCTCACCTTTTTTATTCTTTGGGCCCTCTGTTTTTAGGCTACTCCTACCTGCCTCACTCCCATCCCCTTTGTGATGTATGTCCTCTGATATGAGGCCGCATGTGCTGGGTTCCTCACCTTTCGATGATGTGGCCCCACTGGTGAGAGGACAGTCCTGACTGGTTCCCATCCCCTTGGTGTTGTGGGCCCTCTGGCAAGAGTCTCATCCTACCTCGGTTCCTCACCCTTCTGTGAGATAGGCCCTCTGTTGTGAGGTCACTACTGCCTGGCTGGCGCATGCCACCTTGTAGACGTGGGCCCTCTGTTGGCAGTTGGAACCTGCTGGGAGTCTCCTCCCCTCAGTTATGAGGGCCCCCTGGCGTCAGGCCCTAACTGCTGGGCTCCTAACATTTTCTGATATGTGCTAAGTGGTGCGAAGCCACTCCTGCCAGGTTCCCATCCCAATGGGGATGTGGGCCTTCTGTTCTGAGGTCCCAACGGCTGGGCTGCTCACAGGTTCATGATGTGGGCCCTCTGCTGTGAGTTCACTGCGGCCTGGATCCCATAGCCTCGGTGCTCTGGGCCGCTTGCTGGGAGGTTCCAACTGCTGGATTCCTCAACTTTTATATTCTATGGACCCTGTGATGTGAGGCCAGTCCTGCCAGCCTCATTCCGAACCCCTTGGTGATGTGGTTCCTCTGGTTTGAGGCTACATGTGCTGGGATCCTCACCTTTCGATGATGTTGTCCCACTGATGTGGGGACACTCCTTCCTGGTTCCCTTCCCCTTGGTGATGTGGGCCCTCTGGTGAGAGTCTGATCCTGGCTGTGTTCCTCACCCTTCTGTGAGGTGGGGCCTCTGCTGTGAGGTCACTCCTGCCGGGCTGGCACACATCGCCTTGGTGACGTTGGCCCTCTGGTGGCAGCTGGAGCCTGCTGGGAGCCTCCTCCCCTCGGTGATGAGTGCCCTCTAGCATCAGGCCCTAACTTCTGAGCACCCCACGTTTTCTGATGTGAGCCCAGTGATGCCAGGACACTCCTGTCATGTTCCCATCACCATGGGGATGTGGGCCTTCTGCTCTGAGGTCCCAATGTCTGGGTTGCTCACAGTTTCATGATGTGGGCTGTCTGGTGTTAGTTCACTCTGGCTTGGATCCCCTAGCCTCTGTGCTCTGGGCCGCCTGCTGGGAGGTTGCAACTGCTGGATTCCTCACCTTCCTTATTTTTGGGCCCTCTGTTGTGAGGATCCTCCTGCCTGCCTCACCCCCAGCCCCTTGGTGATGAGTGTCCTATGGTTTGAAGCCACGTGTTCTGGGTTCCTCACCTTTAGATGATGTGGCCCTACTCATGTGAGGACACTCCTGCCTGGTTCCAATCCATTTGGTGATGTGGGCCTTCTGGTGCGAGTCTGATCCTGACTGGGTTCGTCACACTTCTCTGAGGTGGGCCCTCTGCTGTGAGGTCATTCGTGCCTGGTTGGCACACATCGCCTTGGCGACGTCAGCCCTCTGGTGGCGGTTGGAGCCTGCTGGGAGCCTCCTTCCCTTGGTGATGAGGGTCCTCTGGCGTCAGGCTCTAACTGCTGGTCTCCCAAAATTTTCTGATACGTTTTCAGTGGTGCAAGGACACTCCTACCAGATTTATATCCCCATGGGGATGTGGGCCTCCTGCTCTGAGGTCCCAATGGCTGGGTTGCTCAGTTTCATGACATGAGCCCTCTTCTGTGAGTTCACTGTGGCCTGGATCCCATAGCCTCGGTGCTCTGGGCCCCCTGCTGGGAGGTTCCAACTGCTGGATTCCTCACTTTTTTATTCTATGGGCCCAGGGTTGTGAGGCTACTCCTGCCTGCCTCACTCTGAGGCCCTTAGTGATGTGGGTCCTCTGGTTTGAGGACACATGTGCTGAGTACCTCACCTTTTGATGATGTGGCCCCACTGGTGTGAAGACACTCCTGCCTGGTTCCCATCCCCTTGGTAATGTGGGCCCTCTGGTGAGAGTCTGATGTTGGCTGGGTTTCTCACCCTTCTGTGAGGTGGGATCTCTGCTGTGAGGTAACTCCTGCCTAGCTTGCTCACGTTGCCTTGACAACATGAGCCCTCAGGTGGCAGTTGGAGACTGCTGGGAATCTCCTCCCCTCGGTTATGAGAGCTCTGGATAAAACACATATGCCCTTTTTTGCCAAGTGCATTATTTTCCAAGTTCTGTCTCTTTTCCTATGCTTTAAATGAAATTCCTATCTACCTGCTGAAATCGGTTTCCTGCAATTCTGCACCGCTTTCGAGTCCTCTTGGCGGCCTTACTTCAATATATTTTTGGACGATAGCTGTCATTTATAACTCTGCAGGTTTGTGAATGACAGTGCCCCTGAGCTCCTTTCTTCAACTCGCTTTCTTGTGAGCTGGCCGCAACACCGCAGGATTGCTTCAGGCCCTAGTGTGGTTCCGGCACTGCACTCTGAGCCTTTGGTTAATTCCTCTTCCTGGTGGGAAATGAGAGTTAAATTTGCCCGTCCAGACACCTCCAGCTAGTCTCTCATTGGTTCTCCCTATTCCTGTTCATTTTCCGCAGAAATTACAAACTGGGACAAACAGGAGGTTAAAGGCACTGACTCTCCAAGTGGGGAGAGTGTTAGTAAAGCGTCTGGAATGTTGCACCCGAGTACCGGGGGACGAAAACTGAGTCACATTTGAACACGTTTCCTGATCACACGTGGATCATACTCTGGGTTCCACATGCATGTTTTAGCTGAAGGAAGAATCCCTTAAACCTGGAGAGTTGAGACCCATATAATGGGTACCATGCAATATGACTTCAAAGGGTCTGCATTTGCTCACCGATCTTCACCAATCCTATCACTGCTTCGTTTATGCCGCTGTACACACGCTTGATTCTCTTTCGGAGACATATAAATCCATAGGTTTTAAGTTTCTTACTCGTCGGGTATATTTTTAGGCGTTTAAAATGGGTTGTTGAGTCCACTTCGTTGAGCAAGGAGTAGCTCTTGTCTATTACATATTTGGCTTATGGAACGGTATCTGTGCTAATTTCAATCTCTGGTTTTATGCAGCACCCCAACTCACCTTTCCCCTTAAGCAAGCGTAAGTTGGTTTTCTACATTTGAGATCCTGTTCTGTTTTGTAATTCAGTTCCTGTGTAGCCAAGTTTACATTCCGTGTAGTAGTGATATCTTATCATGTTTCTTTTTCTGTGTGACTTATTTTACTTAGAATCATCGTACCTGAATCCACTCATTATGCTGCTACGGGCCTGATGACATAGATTTCATTGCTGAGTGATATTGCATTGTACGTAAGTACCACAACTTCTTTTTCCTTTTTTCGCTTTCTGTGATATTGAATTTGTACCGTAAATGAGGTTCTTGTAAACAGAACCGTCCCAAACTTTGGGGTGGCTGTGTCTTTTTGATTTTAATTTCCCTAAGCTATAGGACCATAAGTGTAAGTGCCCTTGGCTCTGTTGCTTTGTTTTTTGGATGTTTCTGGAAACACCATACACTTCTCCAGAGTGGCTGTTGGCAGTTTACATCCTGCCCGTCAGCATGACAAGGCTCCCAGTTCTCCATGGCCTGTGCTGCCTTTCTGGATTTTACACTTTTTTCAGATGGCCCTTTTGACTGGGGGAAAGTGAGACTTCATTGTAGTGCAGATTTCCTTTGCAAGCTTGCTTGGTTGGCCAGAAAGTGCATATGTGTTTCTTCCTGAATATATTCAGGAAAAAACGCATACGCCCTTTTTGGCCATGTGCATCATTGTCAACATTCTGAGTCTTTTCATATGTTTTCAGTGCAATTCTATTCTACCTCTTGAAATCGGTTTCCTGCAATTCTGCCTTGCTGTCAGTGCCTCTTCATAGCCTTACCTCAATATATATTTTGGAAAATAGTTGGCCTGTATAACTCTGCAGGTTTTTGAATTGCAGTGGCCCTTAGCTCCATTTTTCAGCTCTTATTTTTGTGATCTTGCCTCATATCCACAGGATTTCTTCAGGCCCTATTCTTCTTCTGGGGCGCCTTGCTCTGCCTTTGGTTAATTCTTCTTCCTGATGTGAAATTAGAGTGACATGTGCCCATTGAAACCGCTACAGCTATTTTCTCACTGGTTGCCCCTATTCCCATTCATCCTCCGCACTAACTGCAGACTCTGCGATACCGGAACTTAAAGGCATTGACTCTCCATGTGGGGATGTTGTTAGTAAAGTGGCTGGAATGTTGATCCGGAGCCCCAAGAGAGGAAAATGAGGTGCGTTTTAGAAACCTTTCCCCATCATATGGTATACCATCTGTTGGATTTCCCATGCATGGTTTAGCTGTAGGAAGATTCCCTTCAACCTGGAGTGTTGGGACCCTTGGAATGAGTAGCATGAAGTATTGCATTAAACTTTCGGCAGTTGCTCACCAAAGCTCACCAATCCTCTCAGCCCCAAGTGTCCAGCCTTATGTCTTATCCAGCTGTGGGTTTATATGTGGTCATTCCAGGTTGCATCACAGCCCCTGAGCGAATTTTGTAAGAATTTTTCTCTCTTTCATTGTTTCTGCGTTTTGGTTTTAAAATTTATTTCTATAATGGGGTTTAGCTCATTTTCACTGTTGTGTTTGGCCGCTCTGCACACACTTGATTCCCTTATGGAGATATATCAATACATGGGTTTTAAGATTCTTATTACTCAGATATATTTCTCTGCGGTGTATAGGGTGTGTTGAGGCCAGTTCATTGAGCAAGGTGTAGATCTTGTCTAATACCTATTTGGTTTATTGAATGGTATCTGTGCTAATTTCAAACTCTGGTTTTATGCATCATCCCACCTCTCCTTTCCCCTTAAGCTGACATAAGTGTGTTTTCTAAATGTGAGACACTGTTCTGTTTTGTAATTCATTTTTTGTGCAGCCATATTTATCCTCCCTCTATAAGTGATATCTTATGATATGTTTCTTTTTCTGTTTGACTTATTTCAAGTAGTATTATCGGACCTAAATCCACTCTTTATCCTTCTACTAGCCTTATTACATTGATTTCATGGTGAAGAGATATTCCATTGTACATAAGTACCACATTTTCTTTATCCATTGTTCTCTTTCCTGGGATATTTAAGGTGTACTGAAGTTGAGGTTCTTGTAAACAGAGTAGCCCTAAACTGTGGTGTGCTTGTGTCTTGTTGATTTTTAGACTTCCCTAGATATACTTCCGTGATTGGAAGTGCCCTATGCTCTGTAGCTCTGTTTTTTAGATGATTTAGGAACCACCATACACTTCTCCAGAGTGGCTCTTGGCAGTTCACAGACTGTCCATCAGCGTATAAAGGCTCCCTGTTCTCCATGGCCTGTCCTGCATTTCTGGTTTTTACAATTTTTTTGGATGGCCCTTTTGACCGGTGGGAAATGAGACTTCTTTGTTGTGCACATTTGCATTGCTTGCTTGCTTGGTTGCCCATAAAGTGCGTATGCGTTTTTTCCTGGATATATTCAGGAAAAAACGCATACTCCCTTTTGGGCCAACTGCATCATTGTCGAAATTCTGCCGCTTTTCATGTGCTTTAAAGACGAGTCCAATCTATCTCTTGAAATCTATTTCTTGCAATTCTGTCTTGCATTCAGATCCTCTTCTTTGCCTTACGTCAACATATTTTTGGATGTTAGTTTTCATTTATAACTCTGCAGGTTTGTGAATTGCAGTGACCCTGAGCTCCATTTTTTAAGTTGTTCTTTTGTGAGCTGGCCTCAAAGCCGCAGGATTGCTTCAGGTCCTATTTTGGCTCCGGCGAGGCGGGCTGAGCCTTTTTTTAATTCTTATTCTTAATGGGAAATTAGAGTGACATGTGCCCGTCCAAACCCCTACAACTATTCTCTCATTGGTTCTCCCTCTTCCCGTTCATCCTCCTCACAATTTGCAAAATGTGTGAAACAGAAGTTTAAATGTGCTGATTCTCTAAGTGGGGAGATTCTAAGTAACGTGGCTGGAATGATGAACAGGAGCACCAGGAGAGGATAAATGAGGTGCATTTTAGACACATCTCCCGATCACATGGTGTACAGTCCTCTGGGTTTTCCATGCATGTTTTAGCTGTAGGAAGATTCCTTGAACCTGCAGATTTGGGACCCATTGAATGGGTACCAGGTAGTATTACTTTAAAGGGTGTGCATTTCCTCACCCAACCTCACATTTCTCTTAGCACGAACAGTTTCCAGCCTTATGTCTCATCCTGCTGTGGGTCTAGATGTGTTCAATCCATGTTGCATCACCGTCTCTGAGGAAAAGTTGTAAGAGGTTTTCTCTGTCTCTCTGTCGTTTATTTTTTTCAATTTATTACTATATTGGTTGCAGCTGATTTTCAAAGCTCTGTTTCTTGCTGCTGTACATCCACTTGATTCACATACAGAGAGACATCAATAAATTCTTTTTCAGATTCTTACCAGTCATATATATTCTTTTCCGGTGACTTGAGTGTGCTGAGTGCAGTTCTTTTAGCTACTGTGTAGGCCTTGTTGATTATCAGTTTGGTATTTGGAATGGTATCTTTGCTAATTTCAACCTCCTGGATGATGCCTCACCCCTCCCCACCTTTCCCGTTTAGCAGCCTTACGTGTGTTTTCTACATATTTGACTATGTTTTTGTTTTGTAATTTATTTCATGTGTAGCCATTTTGGATTCCACCTTTAAGTGATATCTTATGATATGTGTCTTTTTCTTTTTGAATTATGTCACTTAGAATGATCATACGTAACTCCTCCGGAGTTGTTACAACTGGCCATATTTCATTGATTTCCAGGCTGAGTAATATTCCACTCTACATAAGTACCACATCTCTATCCATTTTTTCCCTCCAGAGACATTTAAGTTATATCTTAGTCGAGGATCTTTTAAACAGAGAGGCAGTAAACATTGGGGTGCCTGTGTCCTCTCGATTTTTGTTTTTCCCAAGATATACGCCCATGAGTGCAAGTGCCCTATGCTCTGTAGCTCATTTTTTAGATGCTTTAGTAAACACAATACACTTCTCCAGAATGGCCATTGGCAATATACATTTCCACTATAAGCCTCACAGGGCTCCCTCTTCTCCTTGCCTTGTCCTGCATTTCTGGTGTTTACACTTTATGAGGATGGCTCTTCTGACTGATGTGAAGTGATATCTTTTGTAGTATTGATTTCCAGTGCCCACCTGTTTGGTTGGCTAAAAAAGTGTATGCCCTTTTCTTGAATATATACAGAAAAAAACGCATACAGCCTTTTTGGCCAACTGCAATGTTGGCAATGTTCAGCCCCTTTTCTTGTGCTTAATGGTGAGTCCTTTCTACCTCCTCAAATCCCTTTCCTGCCATTCTCCCTTGCTTACCAATCCTTTTCTCTGACTTTCCTCAAGACATTTTTCAGTGATAGATATTTTCAACTCTGCAGTTTCGTGAATTTTACTGCCCCTGAGTTCCATTGTTCAACTTGTGTTTATGGGAACTGGCCACAAAGCAGTGGGATTTCCTCAAGCCCTATACTGTTTCCATGGGCAACCCTAGCCTTTGGTCAATTCGTCTTCCTGATTGGAAATTAGAGTGACATGTGCCTGTCTGAACACCTAGGACTTGTCTCTCATTGTTCCTCATCCTTCCGCTTCATCCTCTGGACAAATTCCAAACTGTACGCAACAGGATGTTGACAGTGCTGACATCTCCAAGTGGGGAGACTGTTAGTAAAGACCCTGGAGGGGTGAACCCGAGCACCAGGAGATGAGGAGATGAGATGCCTTTTTCAAACTCTTCCCGATCAGACGGTATACCATCCTCTGGGTGTGACAGACATGTTTTAGCAGTAGGAAGAGTCCCATTCATGTAAGGAGAACACCAGAGCTTTTTCAAAATCAGTGTCTCCCCGAAACCCAAACTGGGGAATTTTTTAAGCTATGGCTACACATATGTTCATGAAGGGCCTTGGGGAGTAGGCAGAGTCCAAACTTTAGATGATTGAAGTCTTCAGGGTCAGAAGCACTCACCACCAGCTTCCCTTAGGTTACACTTTAACTGTCATTGATAGATGATGTCAATAAAAATATCTATTCTTTTTCCGATTATTTCCCCTTATAGGTTATTGCAAAATATTGAGTGTAGTTCCCTGTGTTATACAGTAGTTCCTTGTTGATGATCTATTTTATACATAGCAGTGTGTATGTGTTAATTCCAAACTGTTAATTTATCCCTCCTCCCACCTTTCCCCTTTGGTAATAATAAATTATAAGATTTTATACTTCTCAGAAATGGGGGAGCTGAAAGAGAGGTATCATTTTCAATGGAAAAGCATTTAAAACAAGATTGAAGCTTTAACCAAGATTATTAGATGTACATCCTTGGAAAGAAATCACTTCATTTCTCTAATATTGACCTGACAAATAAGACAAACCTTTTCACTGAACTTGCTTATAATAAAGTGATGGAAATATCAAATGGAAGTGTTAGAAACATCTTATTTTACCCGAGCCTTATAAACTGTTCTATGTTAACTACAGTTTGGCTCACACATCTGTTCATTGAAGTTACAATAGTCTCAATTTCTGTTACTGATCCTCCAGAGTGGACCCCAACAAGTGTCCCCTTGCCCAGCGTCATTGGGGCCAACAGATCGAGACTGAGTTTGGTTCACAAGCAAAGGAAACTTTATATTTTGATCAGAGAATGGAGAGGTGAGAGCATGCACTACCCCGTGGGCTGTGGGCTGGGCTGCTGTGTAGAGATCCTGTCAGAGTCAGTGGGAGGGAGGGGGCGGAGCTCTTGAGGGCCGGGTTGGCTGCAGCTCAGGCTCTATATCTCGGAGTCTGCACTGGGCCCCAGGAGCTGAGGTGTCGACCCAGCCATTCTGCACTAGGAAATCTGGTCTGAAGTGCCGGGTGTGGAACCTCTGCATGCGGGACCCTAGGAGCACGTGAAATTAGACAAAGCACAAAGGATAAAAAAGGTCAGACTTGACTTTATTGCCCAGATTCTATTTTTATCTCCCAGGGATTTTTAATGGGCTTTGCTGGGGACAAACCCCTCCTCTGCCTTTTGTCCCGTTCCTCATTCTTGGAGTGCTGAGGGTGCAGACCCTTCTTCTGTAACTGCTGAGTGCTGAGTTGGGAGCCCTCATACCAGGGGATGAGGGTCAGAACTTCTCCCCAGCAGCCTCCAGGTGACGTTGATTGGCCCCAGGACCCCTGCCTCCCTGCTCGTCCGCCTGAGCACCAGCATTGGAAGTGTTATAGATTCTAATGACCTTTAAGGGTCCAGGAAAGAGATGTGCAGAGACGCTGTGGGGGCCGGTTTCACCCCGGCCCACATTTGTTTGGTCACCTTAGGCTGACCGTTTCTGCCAGCCTAGATGCTCTGACCAGTAGTCTGCTCTTTCTTCAATTAGGCCCCTGAATTAACGTAAAAACAGCACCAGGTGTCAGAGCCCTGCCCGCTCACCTCCCAGACAGTCCAGGGTCAGTGGTGATCAAGGACCATGATGACCACTGAGTCAACAGCCTTTTGAAGTAAACAGGAGTCCAGCCGGTCTTATTGGCCACCATCATCACGGTGTCTGTAGGCTTTTCTATGGTGACAGTGTGATATAGGTTTCCCCCGCCAAGATTATTAGCTCCCCTCCGGGTGCAGTAAGTCCTGCAAGCAGTAGTCTACTCCTTCGGGACACACTATTGTTGTTTTATGAGAGAAACTCCAGGTCAAGTGATGTTCACACGAGTCGTCATGGTGCCCTTTTGCCCCCGGTTATCTCTCTGGATGTTGGAGTTGGAGGGCCTCCTCACTCGAGGTCGGTGTGCCCACGGAGCGAACCCTGCAACTTCAGGGCATGGTTGGTGATTAGGATCACCACGTGGGGTCCTTTTCCCTTAGGAGGGAGGTGGCCTTTTGGGCTGCTGATTTCCAGGTTTTTAGATACCGCCAGTATCTTGGCCAGATGTGGCAGTGGGCCAAGCCCCTTGGTGACTGTAGTTTATCCTACCTGGATGGCATTCTTGCGTTGTTCCATTTCAAGTGGTCCCAGTTTTTGCACTAATTCTCCAATGGCGATTCACCTTTCACCGGGAATGGAAAGGTCAAAGGGTTTAGCTCAATTAGGGAGTTCCAGGGCAAGGGTCTGAATTGACTGCTCTTTCCATTCTTGAAAGACCACTTCTGGATTCTGTTCAAAAGGATCATCATCTTTTCCTTTCAGTGTTTCATATAGAGGCCCAGCTAGTAGACTGTAGTTAGGGATCCAGAAGCAGCAAACCCTGGTCTCCCCAGGAACCCCTAAGCTGTCTTCTAGTTTTAGAAAGGGGTAAGGCTGCAAATGGTTTCTTCCCTTTCCTGGGATGGGCTTCTCTGACCTTGTGTGAGAATGAAGCCCAGGCAGGTCACCGCAGTCTGTGATATTTGAGCTTTTTCTTGGACAACTTCTATCCTTTATTGGCTTGGTAGTTCAGAGGCCTCCTTAGTAGGGCTGGCGATCAGAATGTCGTCTGCATATTGAAGGAGGGTTTCCTTTTCCAGAGGTAGAACTTTTCGGTCTTTAGCTAAGCTTTCCCCAAAGATGATGTGGGAATTTTTGAACCCTTGGGGCAAGACGGCCCAGAAGTATTGTTTTAGTTGTATGTTGAGTCCTGCCACTCACAAGCCAAAATTTCTTGTGACTCTGGGACTAATGGAATACAAAAGAAGGCATCATTGAAGACTAATACAGAATACCATGTCCTGGTGGTTGGTAGAATGACCAGCAGGGTGTAGGAATTAGGAGCAACTGGAGGTATATCCTCGGTGGCTTCACTGACTGTCCTGACATCCTTTACCAGGTCCCCAGCAGCCCATGGGGCTCTCGTGGTCAGGCCAATCCCAGGATATGGAGCTCTCCTGGGCAGGTACCCCACCCCCAACCCAGCCCACGGGGCTCTCGTGGTCAGGCCTCTCCCAGGATACAGAGCTACCCTTGCAGGTACTGTGGCAGGGCTGGGCACACAGGAACCGTGCACATAGCCCTCATTGAAGAGCACCCCCATCTCACCTGTCGCTCAGAGCTGACACAGAGCACCTCAGAGCAGGACTTGAACTAACAAACAGCAGCTCCGACAGGTCTGTGACCCTGGGCATCACTCTGTGTGGCCTCCCTCCACCTGGTCTTCCAGAGACTTCCACTGCACCCGGGGCACCAGGCCTCTGTCTCCAACCACCACCCACCCCTCCTCTCCCTGACTCCTGGGTTCCTCTCATTAGGAGAGGCTTTTCTTGAAGTTGTCTCCCACTCATGGGCCAGATAAAATGATTAGAAAACAAGCCAAAGCTGCAGCCCCTTGTCTATCCTGACTCTCAGGAGCCCACACCTGTTCCTTGGACCTGGCCGGTTCAGCAAGTTCCATTTTCTGCAACTGTGAGCCCCTGAGGGGTGATGATTGGCTGACCTGGGCAGCCTTACGGTGCCGGCCAGCCCTCCCCAGGTGTGCCTGGGTTGAGATCAATATAAATACCACTCCAGGCAGCAAGAGCCCCTGCAGCTGTGCCTGACGCCATTTTCTCTGCCCTGTCAGCAGTCTCGGGGCTGGGCTGGTGGGAGGGAGTGAGAGGCCACGGCTTTGTGGGTGGCCCAGTGTGAGTGGGGCTCTGCTGGACTTTCTGCAGCAGTTGCCAGGCTGCCACCTGCTAAAGAAGAGGATGTGTCACCCATACCTGCTGCTGGAATTTCTCCCTGGGCAGAGGTGAGGAAGGAAAAAAGCAGTGGGGGCAGGGACAGGACGGGTATCTCAGGCAGGGAAATGGAAATCTTCCAGAAGAGCACCCAGGGCCAGGGCCATCCTGGCTGGCCTACAGGCACCAAGTCAGCTGGTATGCTGTCACTCATGTGGCTCCATGGCCCTTCCTCTAGGCTTTCAAGTCCTTGTATATATTCAGGTGTTTTACATGGGAAGGGTGGGAACAGTTCAGCCGCAACTGGCCTGGGGCTCAGCTCACGTTCACTCACAGATGCCTCGGCACGGTGCCCCAGCTTTGCAATGAGGACGCTTGTGGTGTGGGGGCTGCTGGCTGAATGGGAGACGATTCCCCACCACTGACCAACTTCAGAATTGTTTACAACTGGAGCAAGGGCCCTGATACTGTTTTCCTCTGAGTAACTGGTGGGTTCTGTTTTTTTTTTCTCTTTTTCGTTTTTGGTTCAAGGTAGATTTTATTCCTCTTTTTTGTATTTACAGATATAAGCATGGAAATAATTTATTCATATAAATACATGTATGTGAAGGGAATAATTGTTTTTTCTGTTTTGTTTTTTAAATTTTATTTCTTTTTAATTTTTAATTTTATTTTATATTTTTATACAGCAGGTTCTTATTGGTTATCTATTTTATACATATAAATGTTTACATGCCAATCCCAATCTCTCAACTCCTCCCACCACCACCCCCCCAAGAGCTTTCCCCCCTTGTTGTCCATACGATTGTTGTCTACATCTGTTGCTCTATTTATGCCTTGCAAAACGGTTAATCTGTACAGTTTTTCTAGGTTCCACATATATGCATGAATATACAAGATTTGTTTTTCTCTTTCTGACTTACTTCACTCTGTATGACAGTCTCTAGATCCATCTACGTCTCTACAAATGACCCAATTTCATTCCTTTCATGGCTTAGTAATATTCCATTTTATATATGTACCACATCTTTATGCATTCGTCTGTCTGTGGCCATTTAGGTTGCTTCCATTACCTCGATATTGTAAATAGTGATGCAATGAACATTGCGGTGAATGTCTCTTTTTGATTTATGGTTTTGTCTGGGTATATGTCCAGTACTGGGATTGCTGTATCATATGGTAATTCTATTATTAGTTTCTTAAGAAACTCCATATTGTTCTCCATAGTGACTGTATCAATTTATATTCCCAACAGTAGTGGAAGAGGCTTCCTTTTCTCCACACCCATTCCAGCATTTGTTGTTTGTAGATTTTCAGATGATGCCCATTCTAACAGGTGTGAGGTGATACCTCATTGTTGAGTCCATTTCGTTGAGCAAGGGGTAGGTCTTGTCTATTACATATTTGGCTTATGGAACGGTATCTGTGCTAATTTCAAACTCTGGTTTTATGCAGCACCCCAACTCACCTTTCCCCTTAAGCAAGCATAAGTTGGTTTTCTAAACTTGAGACCCTGTTCTGTTTTGTAATTCAGTTCCTGTGTAGACAAGTTTACATTCCGTGCATTAGTGATACCTTATGATGTTTCTTTTTCTGTGTGACTTATTTCACTTAGAATCATCGTACCTGAATCCACTCATTATGCTGCTATGGGCCTGATGACATAGATTTCATTGCTGAGTGATATTGCATTGTACGTAAGTACCACAACTTCTTTATCCATTTTTCGCTTTCTGTGATATTGAACTTGTACCGTAAACGAGGTTCTTGTAAACAGAGCCGTCCCAAACTTTGGGGTGGCTGTGTCTTTTTGATTTTAATTTCTCTAAGCTATAGGACCATAAGTGGAAGTGCCCTAGGCTCTGTTGCTTTGTTTTGTAGATGTATCAGGAAACACCATACACTTCTCCAGAGTGGCTCTTGGCAATTTACATCCCGCCCATCAGCATAACAAGGCTCGCAGTTCTCCATGGCCTGTCCTGCCTTTCTGGATTTTACACTTTTTTCAGAGGGCCCTTTTGACCAGGGGGCAGTGAGACTTCATTGTAGTGCAGATTTCCTTTGCAAGCTTGCTTGGTTGGCCAAAAAGGGCGTATGCGTTTTTTCCTGAATATATTCAGGAAAAAACGCATACGCCCTTTTTGGCCAAGTGCATCATTGTGGACGTTCTGCCTCTTTTCCTATGCTTTACATGCAATTCCAGTCTACCTCCTGAAATCGGTTTCCTGCAATTCTGCCCCGCTTTCAAGTCCTCTTGGCAGCCTTACTTCAATATATTTTTGCACGATAGCTGTCATTTATAACTCTGCAGGTTTGTGAATGACAGTGCCCCTGAGCTCCTTTCTTCAACTTGCTTTCTTGTGAGCTGGCCGCAACACCGCAGAATTGCTTCAGGCTCTAGTGTGGTTCCGGCACGGCACGCTGAGCCTTTGGTTAATTCCTCTTCCTGGTGGGAAATGAGAGTTAAATTTGCCCGTCCAGACACCTCCAGCTAGTCTCTCATTGGTTCTCCCTATTCCTGTTCATTTTTTGCAGAAATTGCAAACTGGGCCAAACAGGAGGTTAAAGGCACTGACTCTCCAAGTGGGGAGAGTGTTAGTAAAGCGTCTGAAATGTTGCACCCGAGTACCGGGGGACGAAAACTGAGACACATTTGAACACGTTTCCCGATCACACGGTGGATCATAATCTGGGTTCCACATGCATGTTTTAGCTGAAGGAAGAATCCCTTAAACCTGGAGAATTGAGACCCATAAAATGTGTACCATGCAATATGACTTCAAAGGGTCTGCATTTGCTCACCAATCCTCACCAATTCTATCACTGCTGCGTTTATGCTGCTGTACACACGCTTGATTCTCTTTCGGAAACATATAAATCCATAGGTTTTAAGATTCTTACTACTAAGGTATATTCTTAGGCGTTTAATATGGGGTGTTGAGTCCACTTCGTTGAGCAAGGAGTAGCTCTTGTCTATTACATATTTGGCTTATGGAACGGTATCTGTGCTAATTTCAATCTCTGGTTTTATGCAGCACCCCAACTCACCTTTCCCCTTAAGCAAGCATAAGTTGGTTTCCTACATTTGAGACCCTGTTCTGTTTTCTAATTCAGTTCCTGTGTAGCCAAGTTTACATTCCGTGTAGTACTGATATCTTATGATGTTTCTTTTTCTGTGTGACTTATTTCACTTATAAACATCGTACCTGAATCCACTCATTATGCTGCTATGGGCCTGATGACATAGATTTCATTGCTGAGTGATATTGCATTGTATGTAAGTACTACAACTTCTTTATCCATTTTTCGCTTTCTGCAATATTGAACTTGTACCGTAAACGAGGTTCTTGTAAACAGAGCCATCCCAAATTTTGGGGTGGCTGTGTCTTTTTGATTTTAATTTCCTTAATCTATAGGACAATAAGTGGAATTGCCCTAGGCTCTGTTGCTTTGTTTTTTAGATGTTTCAGGAAACACCATACACTTCTCCAGAGTGGCTGTTGGCAATTTACATCCCGCCCATCAGCATAACAAGGCTCCCAGTTCTCCATGGCCTGTCCTGCCTTACTGGATTTTACACTTTTTTCAGATGGCCCTTTTGACCGGGGGGCAGTGAGACTTCATTGTAGTGCAGATTTCCTTTGCAAGCTTGCTTGGTTGGCCAAAAAGTGCGTATGCGTTTTTTCCTGAATATATTCAGGAAAAAACGCATACGCCCTTTTTGGCCAAGGGCATCATTGTGGACGTTCTGCCTCTTTTCCTATGGTTTACATGCAATTCCAGTCTACCTCCTGAAATCTGTTTCCTGCAATTCTGCCCCGCTTTCAAGTCCTCTTGGCAGCGTTACTTCAATATATTTTTGGACGATAGCTGTCATTTTTAACTCTGCAGGTATGTGAATGACAGTGCCCCTGAGCTCCTTTCTTCAACTCGCTTTCCTGTGAGCTGGCCGCAACACCGCAGCATTGCTTCAGGCCCTTGTGTGGTTCTGGCATGGCACGCTGAGCCTTTGGTTAATTCCTCTTCCTGGTAGGAAATGAGAGTTAAATTTGCCCGTCCAGACACCTCCAGCAAGTCTCTCTTTAGTTCTCCCTATTCCTGTACATTTTCCGCAGAAATTTCAAACTGGGCCAAACAGGAGGTTAAAGGCACTGACTCTCCAAGTGGGGAGAGTGTTAGTAAAGCGTCTGGAATGTTGCACCCGAGTACCAGGGGACGAAAACTGACACATTTGAACACGTTTCCCGATCACACAGTGGATCATACACTGGGTTCCACATGCATGTTTTAGCTGAAGGAAGAATCCCTTAAACCTGGAGAGTTGAGACCCATATAATGGGTACCATGCAATATGACTTCAAAGGGTCTGCATTTGCTCACCGATCTTCACCAATCCTATCACTGCTTCGTTTATGCCGCTGTACACACGCTTGATTCTCTTTCGGAGACATATAAATCCATAGGTTTTAAGTTTCTTACTCGTCGGGTATATTTTTAGGCGTTTAAAATGGGTTGTTGAGTCCACTTCGTTGAGCAAGGAGTAGCTCTTGTCTATTACATATTTGGCTTATGGAACGGTATCTGTGCTAATTTCAATCTCTGGTTTTATGCAGCACCCCAACTCACCTTTCCCCTTAAGCAAGCATAAGTTGGTTTTCTACATTTGAGACCCTGTTCTGTTTTGTAATTCAGTTCCTGTGTAGCCAAGTTTACATTCCGTGTAGTAGTGATATCTTATGATGTTTCTTTTTCTGTGTGACTTATTTCACTTAGAATCATCGTACCTGAATCCACTCATTATGCTGCTACGGGCCTGATGACATAGATTTCATTGCTGAGTGATATTGCATTGTACGTAAGTACCACAACTTCTTTATCCATTTTTCGCTTTCTGCGATTTTGAACTTGTACCGTAAACGAGGTTCTTGTAAACAGAGGCGTCCCAAACTTTGGGGTGGCTGTGTCTTTTTGATTTTAATTTTCCTAAGCTATAGAACCATAAGCGGAAGTGCCCTAGGCTCTGTTGCTTTGTTTTTTAGATGTTTCAGGAAACACCATACACTTCTCCAGAGTGGCTGTTGGCAATTTACATCCCGCCCATCAGCATAACAAGGCTCCCAGTTCTCCATGGCCTGTCCTGCCTTTATGGATTTTACACTTTTTTCAGATGGCCCTTTTGACTGGGGGGCAGTGAGACTTCATTGTAGTGCAGATTTCCTTTGCAAGCTTGCTTGGTTGGCCAAAAAGGGCGTATGCGTTTTTTCCTGAATATATTCAGGAAAAAACGCATACGCCCTTTTTGGCCAAGTGCATCATTGTGGACGTTCTGCCTCTTTTCCTATGCTTTACATGCAATTCCTTTCTACCTCCTGAAATCGGTTTCCTGCAATTCTGCCCCGCTTTCAAGTCCTCTTGGCAGCCTTACTTCAATATATTTTTGGACGATAGCTGTCATTTATAACTCTGCAGGTTTGTGAATGACAGTGTCCCTGAGCTCCTTTCTTCAACTCGCTTTCTTGTGAGGTGGCCGCAACACTGCAGGATTTCTTCAGGCCCTAGTGTCGTTCCGGCACGGCACGCTGAGCCTTTGGTTAATTCCTCTTCCTGGTGGGAAATGAGAGTTAAATTTGCCCGTCCAGATACCTCCAGCTAGTCTCTCATTGGTTCTCCCTATTCCTGTTCATTTTCCGCAGAAATTGCAAACTGGGCCAAACAGGAGGTTAAAGGCACTGACTCTCCAAGTGGGGAGAGTGTTAGTAAAGCGTCTGGAATGTTGCACCCGAGTACCAGGGGACGAAAACTGACACATTTGAACACGTTTCCCGATCACACGGTGGATCATACACTGGGTTCCACATGCATGTTTTAGCTGAAGGAAGAATCCCTTAAACCTGGAGAGTTGAGACCCATGGAATGGGTACCATGCAATATGACTTCAAGGGGTCTGCATTTGCTCACCGATCCTCACCAATCCTATCACTGCTCCGTTTATGCCGCTGTACCCACGCTTGATTCTCTTTCAGAGACATATAAATACATAGGTTTTAAGATTCTTACTAGTCAGGTATATTCTTAGGCGTTTAATATGGGGTGTTGAGTCCACTTCGTTGAGCAAGGAGTAGCTCTTGTCTATTACATATTTGGCTTATGGAACGGTATCTGTGCTAATTTCAATCTCTGGTTTTATGCAGCACCCCAACTCACCTTTCCCCTTAAGCAAGCGTAAGTTGGTTTTCTACATTTGAGATCCTGTTCTGTTTTGTAATTCAGTTCCTGTGTAGCCAAGTTTACATTCCGTGTAGTAGTGATATCTTATCATGTTTCTTTTTCTGTGTGACTTATTTTACTTAGAATCATCGTACCTGAATCCACTCATTATGCTGCTACGGGCCTGATGACATAGATTTCATTGCTGAGTGATATTGCATTGTACGTAAGTACCACAACTTCTTTTTCCTTTTTTCGCTTTCTGTGATATTGAATTTGTACCGTAAATGAGGTTCTTGTAAACAGAACCGTCCCAAACTTTGGGGTGGCTGTGTCTTTTTGATTTTAATTTCCCTAAGCTATAGGACCATAAGTGGAAGTGCCCTTGGCTCTGTTGCTTTGTTTTTTGGATGTTTCTGGAAACACCATACACTTCTCCAGAGTGGCTGTTGGCAGTTTACATCCTGCCCGTCAGCATGACAAGGCTCCCAGTTCTCCATGGCCTGTCCTGCCTTTCTGGATTTTACACTTTTTTCAGATGGCCCTTTTGACTGGGGGAAAGTGAGACTTCATTGTAGTGCAGATTTCCTTTGCAAGCTTGCTTGGTTGGCCAGAAAGTGTATATGTGTTTCTTCCTGAATATATTCAGGAAAAAACGCATACGCCCTTTTTGGCCATGTGCATCATTGTCAACATTCTGAGTCTTTTCATATGTTTTCAGTGCAATTCTATTCTACCTCTTGAAATCGGTTTCCTGCAATTCTGCCTTGCTGTCAGTGCCTCTTCATAGCCTTACCTCAATATATATTTTGGAAAATAGTTGGCCTGTATAACTCTGCAGGTTTTTGAATTGCAGTGGCCCTTAGCTCCATTTTTCAGCTCTTATTTTTGTGATCTTGCCTCATATCCACAGGATTTCTTCAGGCCCTATTCTTCTTCTGGGGCGCCTTGCTCTGCCTTTGGTTAATTCTTCTTCCTGATGTGAAATTAGAGTGACATGTGCCCATTGAAACCGCTACAGCTATTTTCTCACTGGTTGCCCCTATTCCCATTCATCCTCCGCACTAACTGCAGACTCTGCGATACCGGAACTTAAAGGCATTGACTCTCCATGTGGGGATGTTGTTAGTAAAGTGGCTGGAATGTTGATCCAGAGCCCCAAGAGAGGAAAATGAGGTGCGTTTTAGAAACCTTTCCCCATCATATGGTATACCATCTGTTGGATTTCCCATGCATGGTTTAGCTGTAGGAAGATTCCCTTCAACCTGGAGTGTTGGGACCCTTGGAATGAGTAGCATGAAGTATTGCATTAAACTTTCGGCAGTTGCTCACCAAAGCTCACCAATCCTCTCAGCCCCAAGTGTCCAGCCTTATGTCTTATCCAGCTGTGGGTTTATATGTGGTCATTCCAGGTTGCATCACAGCCCCTGAGCGAATTTTGTAAGAATTTTTCTCTCTTTCATTGTTTCTGCGTTTTGGTTTTAAAATTTATTTCTATAATGGGGTTTAGCTCATTTTCACTGTTGTGTTTGGCTGCTCTGCACACACTTGATTCCCTTATGGAGATATATCAATACATGGGTTTTAAGATTCTTATTACTCAGATATATTTCTCTGCGGTGTATAGGGTGTGTTGAGGCCAGTTCATTGAGCAAGGTGTAGATCTTGTCTAATACCTATTTGGTTTATTGAATGGTATCTGTGCTAATTTCAAACTCTGGTTTTATGCATCATCCCACCTCTCCTTTCCCCTTAAGCTGACATAAGTGTGTTTTCTAAATGTGAGACACTGTTCTGTTTTGTAATTCATTTTTTGTGCAGCCATATTTATCCTCCCTCTATAAGTGATATCTTATGATATGTTTCTTTTTCTGTTTGACTTATTTCAAGTAGTATTATCGGACCTAAATCCACTCTTTATCCTTCTACTAGCCTTATTACATTGATTTCATGGTGAAGAGATATTCCATTGTACATAAGTACCACATTTTCTTTATCCATTGTTCTCTTTCCTGGGATATTTAAGGTGTACTGAAGTTGAGGTTCTTGTAAACAGAGTAGCCCTAAACTGTGGTGTGCTTGTGTCTTGTTGATTTTTAGACTTCCCTAGATATACTTCCGTGATTGGAAGTGCCCTATGCTCTGTAGCTCTGTTTTTTAGATGATTTAGGAACCACCATACACTTCTCCAGAGTGGCTCTTGGCAGTTCACAGACTGTCCATCAGCGTATAAAGGCTCCCTGTTCTCCATGGCCTGTCCTGCATTTCTGGTTTTTACAATTTTTTTGGATGGCCCTTTTGACCGGTGGGAAATGAGACTTCTTTGTTGTGCACATTTGCATTGCTTGCTTGCTTGGTTGCCCATAAAGTGCGTATGCGTTTTTTCCTGGATATATTCAGGAAAAAACGCATACTCCCTTTTGGGCCAACTGCATCATTGTCGAAATTCTGCCGCTTTTCATGTGCTTTAAAGACGAGTCCAATCTATCTCTTGAAATCTATTTCTTGCAATTCTGTCTTGCATTCAGATCCTCTTCTTTGCCTTACGTCAACATATTTTTGGATGTTAGTTTTCATTTATAACTCTGCAGGTTTGTGAATTGCAGTGACCCTGAGCTCCATTTTTTAAGTTGTTCTTTTGTGAGCTGGCCTCAAAGCCGCAGGATTGCTTCAGGTCCTATTTTGGCTCCGGCGAGGCGGGCTGAGCCTTTTTTTAATTCTTATTCTTAATGGGAAATTAGAGTGACATGTGCCCGTCCAAACCCCTACAACTATTCTCTCATTGGTTCTCCCTCTTCCCGTTCATCCTCCTCACAATTTGCAAAATGTGTGAAACAGAAGTTTAAATGTGCTGATTCTCTAAGTGGGGAGATTCTAAGTAACGTGGCTGGAATGATGAACAGGAGCACCAGGAGAGGATAAATGAGGTGCATTTTAGACACATCTCCCGATCACATGGTGTACAGTCCTCTGGGTTTTCCATGCATGTTTTAGCTGTAGGAAGATTCCTTGAACCTGCAGATTTGGGACCCATTGAATGGGTACCAGGTAGTATTACTTTAAAGGGTGTGCATTTCCTCACCCAACCTCACATTTCTCTTAGCACGAACAGTTTCCAGCCTTATGTCTCATCCTGCTGTGGGTCTAGATGTGTTCAATCCATGTTGCATCACCGTCTCTGAGGAAAAGTTGTAAGAGGTTTTCTCTGTCTCTCTGTCGTTTATTTTTTTCAATTTATTACTATATTGGTTGCAGCTGATTTTCAAAGCTCTGTTTCTTGCTGCTGTACATCCACTTGATTCACATACAGAGAGACATCAATAAATTCTTTTTCAGATTCTTACCAGTCATATATATTCTTTTCCGGTGACTTGAGTGTGCTGAGTGCAGTTCTTTTAGCTACTGTGTAGGCCTTGTTGATTATCAGTTTGGTATTTGGAATGGTATCTTTGCTAATTTCAACCTCCTGGATGATGCCTCACCCCTCCCCACCTTTCCCGTTTAGCAGCCTTACGTGTGTTTTCTACATATTTGACTATGTTTTTGTTTTGTAATTTATTTCATGTGTAGCCATTTTGGATTCCACCTTTAAGTGATATCTTATGATATGTGTCTTTTTCTTTTTGAATTATGTCACTTAGAATGATCATACGTAACTCCTCCGGAGTTGTTACAACTGGCCATATTTCATTGATTTCCAGGCTGAGTAATATTCCACTCTACATAAGTACCACATCTCTATCCATTTTTTCCCTCCAGAGACATTTAAGTTATATCTTAGTCGAGGATCTTTTAAACAGAGAGGCAGTAAACATTGGGGTGCCTGTGTCCTCTCGATTTTTGTTTTTCCCAAGATATACGCCCATGAGTGCAAGTGCCCTATGCTCTGTAGCTCATTTTTTAGATGCTTTAGTAAACACAATACACTTCTCCAGAATGGCCATTGGCAATATACATTTCCACTATAAGCCTCACAGGGCTCCCTCTTCTCCTTGCCTTGTCCTGCATTTCTGGTGTTTACACTTTATGAGGATGGCTCTTCTGACTGATGTGAAGTGATATCTTTTGTAGTATTGATTTCCAGTGCCCACCTGTTTGGTTGGCTAAAAAAGTGTATGCCCTTTTCTTGAATATATACAGAAAAAAACGCATACAGCCTTTTTGGCCAACTGCAATGTTGGCAATGTTCAGCCCCTTTTCTTGTGCTTAATGGTGAGTCCTTTCTACCTCCTCAAATCCCTTTCCTGCCATTCTCCCTTGCTTACCAATCCTTTTCTCTGACTTTCCTCAAGACATTTTTCAGTGATAGATATTTTCAACTCTGCAGTTTCGTGAATTTTACTGCCCCTGAGTTCCATTGTTCAACTTGTGTTTATGGGAACTGGCCACAAAGCAGTGGGATTTCCTCAAGCCCTATACTGTTTCCATGGGCAACCCTAGCCTTTGGTCAATTCGTCTTCCTGATTGGAAATTAGAGTGACATGTGCCTGTCTGAACACCTAGGACTTGTCTCTCATTGTTCCTCATCCTTCCGCTTCATCCTCTGGACAAATTCCAAACTGTACGCAACAGGATGTTGACAGTGCTGACATCTCCAAGTGGGGAGACTGTTAGTAAAGACCCTGGAGGGGTGAACCCGAGCACCAGGAGATGAGGAGATGAGATGCCTTTTTCAAACTCTTCCCGATCAGACGGTATACCATCCTCTGGGTGTGACAGACATGTTTTAGCAGTAGGAAGAGTCCCATTCATGTAAGGAGAACACCAGAGCTTTTTCAAAATCAGTGTCTCCCCGAAACCCAAACTGGGGAATTTTTTAAGCTATGGCTACACATATGTTCATGAAGGGCCTTGGGGAGTAGGCAGAGTCCAAACTTTAGATGATTGAAGTCTTCAGGGTCAGAAGCACTCACCACCAGCTTCCCTTAGGTTACACTTTAACTGTCATTGATAGATGATGTCAATAAAAATATCTATTCTTTTTCCGATTATTTCCCCTTATAGGTTATTGCAAAATATTGAGTGTAGTTCCCTGTGTTATACAGTAGTTCCTTGTTGATGATCTATTTTATACATAGCAGTGTGTATGTGTTAATTCCAAACTGTTAATTTATCCCTCCTCCCACCTTTCCCCTTTGGTAATAATAAATTATAAGATTTTATACTTCTCAGAAATGGGGGAGCTGAAAGAGAGGTATCATTTTCAATGGAAAAGCATTTAAAACAAGATTGAAGCTTTAACCAAGATTATTAGATGTACATCCTTGGAAAGAAATCACTTCATTTCTCTAATATTGACCTGACAAATAAGACAAACCTTTTCACTGAACTTGCTTATAATAAAGTGATGGAAATATCAAATGGAAGTGTTAGAAACATCTTATTTTACCCGAGCCTTATAAACTGTTCTATGTTAACTACAGTTTGGCTCACACATCTGTTCATTGAAGTTACAATAGTCTCAATTTCTGTTACTGATCCTCCAGAGTGGACCCCAACAAGTGTCCCCTTGCCCAGCGTCATTGGGGCCAACAGATCGAGACTGAGTTTGGTTCACAAGCAAAGGAAACTTTATATTTTGATCAGAGAATGGAGAGGTGAGAGCATGCACTACCCCGTGGGCTGTGGGCTGGGCTGCTGTGTAGAGATCCTGTCAGAGTCAGTGGGAGGGAGGGGGCGGAGCTCTTGAGGGCCGGGTTGGCTGCAGCTCAGGCTCTATATCTCGGAGTCTGCACTGGGCCCCAGGAGCTGAGGTGTCGACCCAGCCATTCTGCACTAGGAAATCTGGTCTGAAGTGCCGGGTGTGGAACCTCTGCATGCGGGACCCTAGGAGCACGTGAAATTAGACAAAGCACAAAGGATAAAAAAGGTCAGACTTGACTTTATTGCCCAGATTCTATTTTTATCTCCCAGGGATTTTTAATGGGCTTTGCTGGGGACAAACCCCTCCTCTGCCTTTTGTCCCGTTCCTCATTCTTGGAGTGCTGAGGGTGCAGACCCTTCTTCTGTAACTGCTGAGTGCTGAGTTGGGAGCCCTCATACCAGGGGATGAGGGTCAGAACTTCTCCCCAGCAGCCTCCAGGTGACGTTGATTGGCCCCAGGACCCCTGCCTCCCTGCTCGTCCGCCTGAGCACCAGCATTGGAAGTGTTATAGATTCTAATGACCTTTAAGGGTCCAGGAAAGAGATGTGCAGAGACGCTGTGGGGGCCGGTTTCACCCCGGCCCACATTTGTTTGGTCACCTTAGGCTGACCGTTTCTGCCAGCCTAGATGCTCTGACCAGTAGTCTGCTCTTTCTTCAATTAGGCCCCTGAATTAACGTAAAAACAGCACCAGGTGTCAGAGCCCTGCCCGCTCACCTCCCAGACAGTCCAGGGTCAGTGGTGATCAAGGACCATGATGACCACTGAGTCAACAGCCTTTTGAAGTAAACAGGAGTCCAGCCGGTCTTATTGGCCACCATCATCACGGTGTCTGTAGGCTTTTCTATGGTGACAGTGTGATATAGGTTTCCCCCGCCAAGATTATTAGCTCCCCTCCGGGTGCAGTAAGTCCTGCAAGCAGTAGTCTACTCCTTCGGGACACACTATTGTTGTTTTATGAGAGAAACTCCAGGTCAAGTGATGTTCACACGAGTCGTCATGGTGCCCTTTTGCCCCCGGTTATCTCTCTGGATGTTGGAGTTGGAGGGCCTCCTCACTCGAGGTCGGTGTGCCCACGGAGCGAACCCTGCAACTTCAGGGCATGGTTGGTGATTAGGATCACCACGTGGGGTCCTTTTCCCTTAGGAGGGAGGTGGCCTTTTGGGCTGCTGATTTCCAGGTTTTTAGATACCGCCAGTATCTTGGCCAGATGTGGCAGTGGGCCAAGCCCCTTGGTGACTGTAGTTTATCCTACCTGGATGGCATTCTTGCGTTGTTCCATTTCAAGTGGTCCCAGTTTTTGCACTAATTCTCCAATGGCGATTCACCTTTCACCGGGAATGGAAAGGTCAAAGGGTTTAGCTCAATTAGGGAGTTCCAGGGCAAGGGTCTGAATTGACTGCTCTTTCCATTCTTGAAAGACCACTTCTGGATTCTGTTCAAAAGGATCATCATCTTTTCCTTTCAGTGTTTCATATAGAGGCCCAGCTAGTAGACTGTAGTTAGGGATCCAGAAGCAGCAAACCCTGGTCTCCCCAGGAACCCCTAAGCTGTCTTCTAGTTTTAGAAAGGGGTAAGGCTGCAAATGGTTTCTTCCCTTTCCTGGGATGGGCTTCTCTGACCTTGTGTGAGAATGAAGCCCAGGCAGGTCACCGCAGTCTGTGATATTTGAGCTTTTTCTTGGACAACTTCTATCCTTTATTGGCTTGGTAGTTCAGAGGCCTCCTTAGTAGGGCTGGCGATCAGAATGTCGTCTGCATATTGAAGGAGGGTTTCCTTTTCCAGAGGTAGAACTTTTCGGTCTTTAGCTAAGCTTTCCCCAAAGATGATGTGGGAATTTTTGAACCCTTGGGGCAAGACGGCCCAGAAGTATTGTTTTAGTTGTATGTTGAGTCCTGCCACTCACAAGCCAAAATTTCTTGTGACTCTGGGACTAATGGAATACAAAAGAAGGCATCATTGAAGACTAATACAGAATACCATGTCCTGGTGGTTGGTAGAATGACCAGCAGGGTGTAGGAATTAGGAGCAACTGGAGGTATATCCTCGGTGGCTTCACTGACTGTCCTGACATCCTTTACCAGGTCCCCAGCAGCCCATGGGGCTCTCGTGGTCAGGCCAATCCCAGGATATGGAGCTCTCCTGGGCAGGTACCCCACCCCCAACCCAGCCCACGGGGCTCTCGTGGTCAGGCCTCTCCCAGGATACAGAGCTACCCTTGCAGGTACTGTGGCAGGGCTGGGCACACAGGAACCGTGCACATAGCCCTCATTGAAGAGCACCCCCATCTCACCTGTCGCTCAGAGCTGACACAGAGCACCTCAGAGCAGGACTTGAACTAACAAACAGCAGCTCCGACAGGTCTGTGACCCTGGGCATCACTCTGTGTGGCCTCCCTCCACCTGGTCTTCCAGAGACTTCCACTGCACCCGGGGCACCAGGCCTCTGTCTCCAACCACCACCCACCCCTCCTCTCCCTGACTCCTGGGTTCCTCTCATTAGGAGAGGCTTTTCTTGAAGTTGTCTCCCACTCATGGGCCAGATAAAATGATTAGAAAACAAGCCAAAGCTGCAGCCCCTTGTCTATCCTGACTCTCAGGAGCCCACACCTGTTCCTTGGACCTGGCCGGTTCAGCAAGTTCCATTTTCTGCAACTGTGAGCCCCTGAGGGGTGATGATTGGCTGACCTGGGCAGCCTTACGGTGCCGGCCAGCCCTCCCCAGGTGTGCCTGGGTTGAGATCAATATAAATACCACTCCAGGCAGCAAGAGCCCCTGCAGCTGTGCCTGACGCCATTTTCTCTGCCCTGTCAGCAGTCTCGGGGCTGGGCTGGTGGGAGGGAGTGAGAGGCCACGGCTTTGTGGGTGGCCCAGTGTGAGTGGGGCTCTGCTGGACTTTCTGCAGCAGTTGCCAGGCTGCCACCTGCTAAAGAAGAGGATGTGTCACCCATACCTGCTGCTGGAATTTCTCCCTGGGCAGAGGTGAGGAAGGAAAAAAGCAGTGGGGGCAGGGACAGGACGGGTATCTCAGGCAGGGAAATGGAAATCTTCCAGAAGAGCACCCAGGGCCAGGGCCATCCTGGCTGGCCTACAGGCACCAAGTCAGCTGGTATGCTGTCACTCATGTGGCTCCATGGCCCTTCCTCTAGGCTTTCAAGTCCTTGTATATATTCAGGTGTTTTACATGGGAAGGGTGGGAACAGTTCAGCCGCAACTGGCCTGGGGCTCAGCTCACGTTCACTCACAGATGCCTCGGCACGGTGCCCCAGCTTTGCAATGAGGACGCTTGTGGTGTGGGGGCTGCTGGCTGAATGGGAGACGATTCCCCACCACTGACCAACTTCAGAATTGTTTACAACTGGAGCAAGGGCCCTGATACTGTTTTCCTCTGAGTAACTGGTGGGTTCTGTTTTTTTTTTCTCTTTTTCGTTTTTGGTTCAAGGTAGATTTTATTCCTCTTTTTTGTATTTACAGATATAAGCATGGAAATAATTTATTCATATAAATACATGTATGTGAAGGGAATAATTGTTTTTTCTGTTTTGTTTTTTAAATTTTATTTCTTTTTAATTTTTAATTTTATTTTATATTTTTATACAGCAGGTTCTTATTGGTTATCTATTTTATACATATAAATGTTTACATGCCAATCCCAATCTCTCAACTCCTCCCACCACCACCCCCCCAAGAGCTTTCCCCCCTTGTTGTCCATACGATTGTTGTCTACATCTGTTGCTCTATTTATGCCTTGCAAAACGGTTAATCTGTACAGTTTTTCTAGGTTCCACATATATGCATGAATATACAAGATTTGTTTTTCTCTTTCTGACTTACTTCACTCTGTATGACAGTCTCTAGATCCATCTACGTCTCTACAAATGACCCAATTTCATTCCTTTCATGGCTTAGTAATATTCCATTTTATATATGTACCACATCTTTATGCATTCGTCTGTCTGTGGCCATTTAGGTTGCTTCCATTACCTCGATATTGTAAATAGTGATGCAATGAACATTGCGGTGAATGTCTCTTTTTGATTTATGGTTTTGTCTGGGTATATGTCCAGTACTGGGATTGCTGTATCATATGGTAATTCTATTATTAGTTTCTTAAGAAACTCCATATTGTTCTCCATAGTGACTGTATCAATTTATATTCCCAACAGTAGTGGAAGAGGCTTCCTTTTCTCCACACCCATTCCAGCATTTGTTGTTTGTAGATTTTCAGATGATGCCCATTCTAACAGGTGTGAGGTGATACCTCATTGTTGAGTCCATTTCGTTGAGCAAGGGGTAGGTCTTGTCTATTACATATTTGGCTTATGGAACGGTATCTGTGCTAATTTCAAACTCTGGTTTTATGCAGCACCCCAACTCACCTTTCCCCTTAAGCAAGCATAAGTTGGTTTTCTAAACTTGAGACCCTGTTCTGTTTTGTAATTCAGTTCCTGTGTAGACAAGTTTACATTCCGTGCATTAGTGATACCTTATGATGTTTCTTTTTCTGTGTGACTTATTTCACTTAGAATCATCGTGCCTCAATCCACTCATTATGCTGGTACAGGCCTGGTGACACAGATTTCATTGCTGAGTGGTATTCTGTTGTACGTAAGTACCGCAACTTCTTTATCAATTATTTGTTCTCTGGGATATTTAACTTGTACCGTAGAAGAGGTTCCTGTAAACAGAGCCATCCCAAATTTTGGGGTGGCTGTGTCTTTTTGATTTTAATTTCCCTAAGCTATAGGACCATACGTGGAAATGCCCTAGACTCTGTTGCTTTGTTTTTCAGATGTATCAGGAAACACCATACACTTCTCCAGAGTGGCTTTTGGCAATTTACATCCCGCCCATCAGCATAACAAGGCTCCTTTTTCCCCATGGCCTGTCTTGCCTTTCTGGATTTTACACTTTTTTCAGATGGCCCTTTAGACCGGGGGGAAATGACACTTCATAGTAGTTCGGATTTCCATTGCAAGCTTGCTTGGTTTGCCAAAAAGGGCGTATGTGTTTTTTCCTGAATATATTCAGGAACAAACTCATACGTCCTTTTTTGCCAAGTGCATCATTGTCGATGTTCTGCCTCTTTTCTTATGCTTTAAATGCAAATCCAGTTTACCTCCTGAAATCGGTTTCCTGAAATTCTGCCCCGCTTTCAAGTCCACTTCGCAGCCTTACTTCAATATATTTTTGGACGTTATCTGTCATTTATAACTCTGCAGGTTTGTGAATTACAGGGCCCCTGAGCTCCTCTCTTCAACTCGCTTTCTTGTGAGCTGGCCGCAAACCTGCAAGACTGCTTCAGGCCCTAATCTGCTTCTGGCAGGGCACGCTGAGCCTTTGGTTAATTCCTCTTCCTGGTGGGAAATGAGTGTTAAATATGCCTGTCCAGACACCTACCTCACTCTCAACCCCTTGGTGATGTGGGTCCTCTGGTTTGTGGCCACCTTTGCTGGGTTCCTCACCTTTCGATGATGTGGCCCCACTAGTGTGAGGACACTCCTGCCTGGTTCTCATCCACGTGGTTATGCGGGCCCCCTGGTGAGAGTCTGTTCCTGGCTGTGTTCCTCACCCTTCTGTGAGGGAGACCCTCTGCTGATAGGTCACTCCTGCATGGCTGGCACACAATGCCTTGGTGAAGTCAGCTGTGTGGTGGCAGTTGGAGCGTGCTGGGAATCTCCGCCCCCCGGTGATGAGGGCCCTCTGACGTCAGGCCCTAACTGCTGGGCTCCCCAACTTTTCTTAGTGAGCCCAGTGATGCTCGGGCACTCCTCTTAGGTTCCCATCTCCATGGGGATGTGGGCCTTCTGCTCTGACGTTCCAACGGCAGGGTTGATCAAGTTTCATGATGTGGGCTCTCTGGTGTTAGTTCACTGTGGCCTGGATCCCATAGCCTCTGTGTTCTTGGCCGCCTGCTGGGAGGTTCCAACTGCTGGATTCCTCACTTTTTTAATTTTTTGGGCCCTCTGTTGTGATGATCCTCCTGCCTGCCTCACTCCCAGCCCCTTCGTGATGTGTGTCCTCTGGTTTGAGGCCACATGTGCTGGGTTCCTCACCTTTCAATGATGTGGGACCAATGGTCTTAGGAGACTCCTGCCTGGTTCACATCCCCTTGGTGATGTGGGCCCTCTGTTGAGAGTCTGATCCTGGCTGGGTTCTTCACCCATCTGTGAGGTGGGCCGTCTGCTGTGAGGTCACTCCTCCCTGGCTTGCTCACCTCGCCTTGTGGACATGAGCCCTCTGGTGGCACTTGGAGCCTGCTGGGAGCCTCCTCCCCTCGGTGATGAGGGCCCTCTGGCGTCAGGCCCTAAGAGCTGGGCTCCCCACATTTCGTGATGTGCGCCCAGTGGTGCGAGGACACTCCATCCAGGTTCACATCCCCATTGGGATGTGGGCCTTCTGCTCTGAGGTCCCAACGCCTGGGTTGCTCACAGTTTCATGATGTGGGCTCTCTGCTGTTAGTTCACTCCTGCCTGCATCCCATAGCTTCTGTGCTCTCGGCTGCCTGCTGGGAGGTTCCAACTGCTGGATTCCTCACCTTTCTTATTCTTTGGGCCCTCTGTTTTTAAGCTACTCCTGCCTGCCTCACTCACATTCCCTTTGTGATATGTGTCCTCTGATTTGAGGCCACATGTGCTGGGTTCCGCACCTTTCAATGATGTGGCCCCACTGGAGGGAAGACAGTCCTGACTGGTTCCCATCCTCTTGCTCATGTGGACCCTCTGGTGAGAGTCTGATCCTGGCTGGGTTCCTCACCATTCTGTGAGGTGGGCCCTCTTCTGTGAGGTCAATCATGCCTGTCTGGCACAAGTCACCTTGGCGACGTGGGCCCTCTGGTGGCAGTTGGAGTGTGCTGGGATCCTCCTCCCCTCGGTGATGAGGGCCCTCTTGCCTTAGGCCATAACTGCTGGGCTCCCCACATTTTCTGATGTGCGCCAAGTGAGTGAGGACACTCTTGCCAGGTTTGCATCCCCATGGGGATATGGGCCTTCTGCTCTGAGGTCAAAACGGCTGGCTTGCTCACAGTACCATGATGTGGGCCCTCTGCTGTGAGTTCACTCCGGCAAGGATCCCTTATCATCGGTGCTCTGAGCCGCCTGCTGGGAGGTTCCAACTGCTGGATTCCTCAACTTTTTTATTCTATGTGCCCTCTGTTGTGAGGCTCCTCCTGCCTGCCTCGCTGCCAGCCCCTTGGTGATGACTGTCCTATAGCTTGAGGCCACATGTGCTGCGTTCCTCACCTTTCGATGATGTGGCCCCACTCGTGTGAGGACACTCCTGCCTGGTTACCATCCGCTTGGTGAGGTGGGCCCTCTGGCGAGAATCTAATCCTGGCTGGGTTCCTCAACGTTCTGTGAGGTAGGCCCTCTGCTGTGAGGTCACTCCTGACTGGCTGGCACACGTCACCTTGGAGACGTGAGCCCTCTGGTGGCAGTTGGAGCGTGCAGGGTGCCTCCTCCTCTCGGTGATGACAGCCCTCTGGCGTCAGGCCCTAAATGGTGGGCTCCCCACATTTTCTGATGTGCGCCCAGTGGTGTGAGGACACTCCAGCCAGGTTCCCATTCCCATGGGGATGTGGGCCTTCTGCTCTGTGGTCCCAATGCCTGGGTTGCTCACAGTTTTATGATGTTGGCCCTCTGCTGTGAGTTCACTGTGGCCTGGATCCCATAGCCTCGGTGTTCTGAGCTGCCTGCTGGAAGGTCTAAATGCTGGAATCCTCACGTATTTTATATTATGTGCCCTGTGTTGTGAGGCTACTCCTGCCTGCCTCACTCCAAGGCCCTTTGTGATGTGGGTCCTCTGGTTTGAGGACACATGTGCTGGGTTCCTCACGTTAAGATGATGAGGCCCCACTGGTGTGAGGATAATCCTGACTGGTTCCCATCCCCTTTGTGATGTGGGCCCTCTGGTGAGAGTCTGATCCTGGCTGGGTTCCTCAACCATCTGTGAGGTGGGCCCTCTACTATCAGGTAACTCTTGCCTGGCTTGCTCACATCGCCTTGTTGACATGAGCCCTCTGGTGGCACTTGGACCCTGCTGGGAGCCTCCTCACCTCTGTGATGAGGGCCCTCTGACGTCAAGCCCTAACTGCTGGGCTCCCCAACTTTTCTTAGTGAGCCCAGTGATGCTCGGGCACTCCTCTTAGGTTCCCATCTCCATGGGGATGTGGGCCTTCTGCTCTGACGTTCCAACGGCTGGGTTGATCACAGTTTCATGATGTGGGCTCTCTGGTGTTAGTTCACTGTGGCCTGGATCCCATAGCCTCTGTGTTCTTGGCCGCCTGCTGGAAGGTTCCAACTGCTGGATTCCTCACTTTTTTAATTTTTTAGGCCCTCTGTTGTGAGGATCCTCCTGCCTGCCTCACTCCCAGCCCCTTCGTGATGTGTGTCCTCTGGTTTGAGGCCACATGTGCTGGATTCCTCACCTTTCGATGATGTGGGACCAATGGTCTTAGGAGACTCCTGCCTGGTTCACATCCCCTTGGTGATGTGGGCTCTCTGTTGAGAGTCTGATCCTGGCTGGGTTCCTCACCCATCTGTGAGGTGGGCCGTCTGCTGTGAGGTCACTCCTGCCTGGCTTGCTCACCTCGCCTTGTGGACATGAGCCCTCTGGTGGCACTTGGAGCCTGCTGGGAGCCTCCTCCCCTCGGTGATGAGGGCCCTCTGGCGTCAGGCCCTAACGGCTGGGCTCCCCACATTTTGTGATGTGCGCCCAGTGGTTCGAAGACACTCCATCCAGGTTCACATACCCATTGGGATGTGGGCCTTCTGTTCTGAGGTCCCAACGGCTGGGTTGTTCACAGTTTCATGATGTCGGCTCTCTGCTGTTAGTTCACTCTGGCCTGGATGCCATAGCCTCTGTGCTCTGGGCCGCCTGCTGGAAGGTTCCAACTGCTCGATTCCTCAACTTTTGTATTCTATGGGGCCTGTGTTGCGATGCTCCTCTTGCCTGCCTCACTCGCATCCCCTTTGTGATGTGGGTCCTCTGGTTTGAGGCCACATATGCTGGGTTCCGCAACTTTCAATGATGTGGCCCCACTGGTGTGAGGACACTCCTGCCTGGTTCCCATCCCCTTGGTGATGTGGGCCTTCTGGTGACAGTCTTATCCTGGCTGGGTTCCTCACTCTTCTGTGAGGTAGGCCCTCTGCTGTGAGGTCAATCCTACTTGACTTGCACACATCACCTTGGCGACGTGGGCCCTCTGTTGGCACATGGAACCTGCTGGGAGCCTCCTGCCCTCGGTGATGACAGCCCTCTAGCATCAGGCCCTAACTGCTGGGCTCCCCACATTTTCTGATGTGAGCCCAGTGATGCCAGGACACTCCTGTCAGGTTCCCATCCCCATGGGGATGTGGGCTTTCTGCTCTGAGGTCCCAACGCCTGGGTTGCTCACAGTTTCATGATGTGGGCTCTCTGCTGTTAGTTCACTCCTGCCTGCATCCCATAGCTTCTGTGCTCTCGGCCGCCTGCTGGGAGGTTCCAAATGCTGGATTCCTCACCTTTTTTATTCTTTGGGCCCTCTGTTTTTAGGCTACTCCTACCTGCCTCACTCCCATCCCCTTTGTGATGTATGTCCTCTGATATGAGGCCGCATGTGCTGGGTTCCTCACCTTTCGATGATGTGGCCCCACTGGTGAGAGGACAGTCCTGACTGGTTCCCATCCCCTTGGTGTTGTGGGCCCTCTGGCAAGAGTCTCATCCTACCTCGGTTCCTCACCCTTCTGTGAGATAGGCCCTCTGTTGTGAGGTCACTACTGCCTGGCTGGCGCATGCCACCTTGTAGACGTGGGCCCTCTGTTGGCAGTTGGAACCTGCTGGGAGTCTCCTCCCCTCAGTTATGAGGGCCCCCTGGCGTCAGGCCCTAACTGCTGGGCTCCTAACATTTTCTGATATGTGCTAAGTGGTGCAAAGCCACTCCTGCCAGGTTCCCATCCCAATGGGGATGTGGGCCTTCTGTTCTGAGGTCCCAACGGCTGGGCTGCTCACAGGTTCATGATGTGGGCCCTCTGCTGTGAGTTCACTGCGGCCTGGATCCCATAGCCTCGGTGCTCTGGGCCGCTTGCTGGGAGGTTCCAACTGCTGGATTCCTCAACTTTTATATTCTATGGACCCTGTGATGTGAGGCCAGTCCTGCCAGCCTCATTCCGAACCCCTTGGTGATGTGGTTCCTCTGGTTTGAGGCTACATGTGCTGGGATCCTCACCTTTCGATGATGTTGTCCCACTGATGTGGGGACACTCCTTCCTGGTTCCCTTCCCCTTGGTGATGTGGGCCCTCTGGTGAGAGTCTGATCCTGGCTGTGTTCCTCACCCTTCTGTGAGGTGGGGCCTCTGCTGTGAGGTCACTCCTGCCGGGCTGGCACACATCGCCTTGGTGACGTTGGCCCTCTGGTGGCAGCTGGAGCCTGCTGGGAGCCTCCTCCCCTCGGTGATGAGTGCCCTCTAGCATCAGGCCCTAACTTCTGAGCACCCCACGTTTTCTGATGTGAGCCCAGTGATGCCAGGACACTCCTGTCATGTTCCCATCACCATGGGGATGTGGGCCTTCTGCTCTGAGGTCCCAATGTCTGGGTTGCTCACAGTTTCATGATGTGGGCTGTCTGGTGTTAGTTCACTCTGGCTTGGATCCCCTAGCCTCTGTGCTCTGGGCCGCCTGCTGGGAGGTTGCAACTGCTGGATTCCTCACCTTCCTTATTTTTGGGCCCTCTGTTGTGAGGCTCCTCCTGCCTGCCTCACCCCCAGCCCCTTGGTGATGAGTGTCCTATGGTTTGAAGCCACGTGTTCTGGGTTCCTCACCTTTAGATGATGTGGCCCTACTCATGTGAGGACACTCCTGCCTGGTTCCAATCCATTTGGTGATGTGGGCCTTCTGGTGCGAGTCTGATCCTGACTGGGCTCGTCACACTTCTCTGAGGTGGGCCCTCTGCTGTGAGGTCATTCGTGCCTGGTTGGCACACATCGCCTTGGCGACGTCAGCCCTCTGGTGGCGGTTGGAGCCTGCTGGGAGCCTCCTTCCCTTGGTGATGAGGGTCCTCTGGCGTCAGGCTCTAACTGCTGGTCTCCCAAAATTTTCTGATACGTTTTCAGTGGTGCAAGGACACTCCTACCAGATTTATATCCCCATGGGGATGTGGGCCTCCTGCTCTGAGGTCCCAATGGCTGGGTTGCTCAGTTTCATGACATGAGCCCTCTTCTGTGAGTTCACTGTGGCCTGGATCCCATAGCCTCGGTGCTCTGGGCCCCCTGCTGGGAGGTTCCAACTGCTGGATTCCTCACTTTTTTATTCTATGGGCCCAGGGTTGTGAGGCTACTCCTGCCTGCCTCACTCTGAGGCCCTTAGTGATGTGGGTCCTCTGGTTTGAGGACACATGTGCTGAGTACCTCACCTTTTGATGATGTGGCCCCACTGGTGTGAAGACACTCCTGCCTGGTTCCCATCCCCTTGGTAATGTGGGCCCTCTGGTGAGAGTCTGATGTTGGCTGGGTTTCTCACCCTTCTGTGAGGTGGGATCTCTGCTGTGAGGTAACTCCTGCCTAGCTTGCTCACGTTGCCTTGACAACATGAGCCCTCAGGTGGCAGTTGGAGACTGCTGGGAATCTCCTCCCCTCGGTTATGAGAGCTCTGGATAAAACACATATGCCCTTTTTTGCCAAGTGCATTATTTTCCAAGTTCTGTCTCTTTTCCTATGCTTTAAATGAAATTCCTATCTACCTGCTGAAATCGGTTTCCTGCAATTCTGCACCGCTTTCGAGTCCTCTTGGCGGCCTTACTTCAATATATTTTTGGACGATAGCTGTCATTTATAACTCTGCAGGTTTGTGAATGACAGTGCCCCTGAGCTCCTTTCTTCAACTCGCTTTCTTGTGAGCTGGCCGCAACACCGCAGGATTGCTTCAGGCACTAGTGTGGTTCCGGCACTGCACTCTGAGCCTTTGGTTAATTCCTCTTCCTGGTGGGAAATGAGAGTTAAATTTGCCCGTCCAGACACCTCCAGCTAGTCTCTCATTGGTTCTCACTATTCCTGTTCATTTTCCGCAGAAATTGCAAACTGGGCCAAACAGGAGGTTAAAGGCACTGACTCTCCAAGTGGGGAGAGTGTTAGTAAAGCGTCTGGAATGTTGCACCCGAGTACCAGGGGACGAAAACTGAGACACCTTTGAACACGTTTCCTAATCACACGGTGTATCATACTCTGGGTTCCACATGCATGTTTTAGCTGAAGGAAGAATCCCTTAAACCTGGAAAGTTGAGACCCATGGAATGGGTACCATGCAATATGACTTCAAAGGGTCTGCATTTGCTCACCGATCCTCACCAATCCTATCACTGCTGCGTTTATGCTGCTGTACACACGCTTGATTCTCTTTCGGAGACGTATAAATCCATAGGTTTTAAGATTCTTACTAGTCAGGTATATTCTTAGGCGTTTAATATGGGGTGTTGAGTCCACTTCGTTGAGCAAGGAGTAGCTCTTGTCTATTACATATTTGGCTTATGGAACGGTATCTGTGCTAATTTCAATCTCTGGTTTTATGCCGCACCCCAACTCACCTTTCCCCTTAAGCAAGCATAAGTTGGTTTTCTACATTTGAGACCCTGTTCTGTTTTGTAATTCAGTTCCTGTGTAGCCAAGTTTACATTCCGTGTAGTAGTGATATCTTATGATGTTTCTTTTTCTGTGTGATTTATTTCACTTAGAATCATAGTACCTGAATCCACTCATTATGCTGCTACGGCCCTGATGACAGAGATTTCATTGCTGAGTGATATTGCATTGTACGTAAGTACCACAACTTCTTTATCCATTTTTCACTTTCTGCGATATTGAACTTGTACCGTAAACGAGGTTCTTGTAAACAGAGCCGTCCCAAATTTTGGGGTGGCTGTGTCTTTTTGATTTTAATTTCCCTAAACTATAGGACCATAAGTGGAAGTGCCCTAGGCTCTGTTGCTTTGTTTTTTAGATGTTTCAGGAAACACCATACACTTCTCCAGAGTGGCTGTTGGCAATTTACATCCTGCCCATCAGCATAACAAGGCTCCCAGTTCTCCATGGCCTGTCCTGCCTTTCTGAATTTTACACTTTTTTCAGATGGCCGTTTTGACCGGGGGGCAGTGAGACTTCATTGTAGTGAAGATTTCCTTTGCAAGCTTGCTTGGTTGGCAAAAAACGGCGTATGCGTTTTTTCCTGAATATATTCAGGAAAAAACGCATACGCCCTTTTTGGCCAAGTGCATCATTGTGGACGTTCTGCCTATTTTCCTATGCTTTACATGCAATTCCAGTCTACCTCCTGAAATCGGTTTCCTGCAATTCTGCCCCGCTTTCAAGTCCTCTTAGCAGCCTTACTTCAATATATTTTTGGACGATAGCTGTCATTTATAACTCTGCAGGTTTGTGAATGACAGTGCCCCTGAGCTCCTTTCTTCAACTCGCTTTCTTGTGAGCTGGCCGCAACACCGCAGGATTGCTTCAGGCCCTAATCTGGTTCCGGCACGGCACGCTGAGCCTTTGGTTAATTCCTCTTCCTGGTGGGAAATGAGAGTTAAATTTGCCCGTCCAGACACCTCCAGCTAGTCTCTCATTGGTTCTCCCTATTCCTGTTCATTTTCCGCAGAAATTGCAAACTGGGCCAAACAGGAGGTTAAAGGCACTGACTCTCCAAGTGGGCAGAGAGTTAGTAAAGCGTCTGGAATGTTGCACCCGAGTACCAGGGGACGAAAACTGAGACACATTTGAACACGTTTCCCAATCACACGGTGGATCATACTCTGGGTTCCACATGCATGTTTTAGCTGAAGGAAGAATCCCTTAAACCTGGACAGTTGAGACCCATGGAATGGGTACCATGCAATATGGCTTCAAAGAGTATGCATTTGCTCACCGATCCTCACCAATCCTATCACTGATGCATTTATGGCGCTGTACACACACTTGATTCTCTTTCGGAGACATATATATCCATAGGTTTTAAGATTCTTACTAGTCAGGTATATTCTTAGGCGTTTAATATGGGGTGTTGAGTCCACTTCGTTGAGCAAGGAGTAGCTCTTGTCTATTACATATTTGGCTTATGGAACGGTATCTGTGCTAATTTCAATCTCTGGTTTTATGCAGCACCCCAACTCACCTTTCCCCTTAAGCAAGCATAAGTTGGTTTTCTACATTTGAGACCCTGTTCTGTTTTGTAATTCAGTTCCTGTGTAGCCAAGTTTACATTCCGTGTAGTAGTGATATCTTATGATGTTTCTTTTTCTGTGTGACTTATTTCACTTAGAATCATCGTACCTGAATCCACTCATTATGCTGCTATGGGCCTGATGACATAGATTTCATTGCTGAGTGATATTGCATTGTACGTAAGTACCACAACTTCTTTATCCATTTTTCGCTTTCTGTGATATTGAACTTGTACCGTAAACGAGGTTCTTGTAAACAGAGCCGTCCCAAACTTTGGGGTGGCTGTGTCTTTTTGATTTTAATTTCTCTAAGCTATAGGACCATAAGTGGAAGTGCCCTAGGCTCTGTTGCTTTGTTTTGTAGATGTTTCAGGAAACACCATACACTTCTCCAGAGTGGCTCTTGGCAATTTACATCCCGCCCATCAGCATAACAAGGCTCGCAGTTCTCCATGGCCTGTCCTGCCTTTCTGGATTTTACACTTTTTTCAGAGGGCCCTTTTGACCAGGGGGCAGTGAGACTTCATTGTAGTGCAGATTTCCTTTGCAAGCTTGCTTGGTTGGCCAAAAAGGGCGTATGCGTTTTTTCCTGAATATATTCAGGAAAAAACGCATACGCCCTTTTTGGCCAAGTGCATCATTGTGGACGTTCTGCCTCTTTTCCTATGCTTTACATGCAATTCCAGTCTACCTCCTGAAATCGGTTTCCTGCAATTCTGCCCCGCTTTCAAGTCCTCTTGGCAGCCTTACTTCAATATATTTTTGCACGATAGCTGTCATTTATAACTCTGCAGGTTTGTGAATGACAGTGCCCCTGAGCTCCTTTCTTCAACTTGCTTTCTTGTGAGCTGGCCGCAACACCGCAGAATTGCTTCAGGCTCTAGTGTGGTTCCGGCACGGCACGCTGAGCCTTTGGTTAATTCCTCTTCCTGGTGGGAAATGAGAGTTAAATTTGCCCGTCCAGACACCTCCAGCTAGTCTCTCATTGGTTCTCCCTATTCCTGTTCATTTTTTGCAGAAATTGCAAACTGGGCCAAACAGGAGGTTAAAGGCACTGACTCTCCAAGTGGGGAGAGTGTTAGTAAAGCGTCTGAAATGTTGCACCCGAGTACCGGGGGACGAAAACTGAGACACATTTGAACACGTTTCCCGATCACACGGTGGATCATAATCTGGGTTCCACATGCATGTTTTAGCTGAAGGAAGAATCCCTTAAACCTGGAGAATTGAGACCCATAAAATGTGTACCATGCAATATGACTTCAAAGGGTCTGCATTTGCTCACCAATCCTCACCAATTCTATCACTGCTGCGTTTATGCTGCTGTACACACGCTTGATTCTCTTTCGGAAACATATAAATCCATAGGTTTTAAGATTCTTACTACTAAGGTATATTCTTAGGCGTTTAATATGGGGTGTTGAGTCCACTTCGTTGAGCAAGGAGTAGCTCTTGTCTATTACATATTTGGCTTATGGAACGGTATCTGTGCTAATTTCAATCTCTGGTTTTATGCAGCACCCCAACTCACCTTTCCCCTTAAGCAAGCATAAGTTGGTTTCCTACATTTGAGACCCTGTTCTGTTTTCTAATTCAGTTCCTGTGTAGCCAAGTTTACATTCCGTGTAGTACTGATATCTTATGATGTTTCTTTTTCTGTGTGACTTATTTCACTTATAAACATCGTACCTGAATCCACTCATTATGCTGCTATGGGCCTGATGACATAGATTTCATTGCTGAGTGATATTGCATTGTATGTAAGTACTACAACTTCTTTATCCATTTTTCGCTTTCTGCAATATTGAACTTGTACCGTAAACGAGGTTCTTGTAAACAGAGCCATCCCAAATTTTGGGGTGGCTGTGTCTTTTTGATTTTAATTTCCTTAATCTATAGGACAATAAGTGGAATTGCCCTAGGCTCTGTTGCTTTGTTTTTTAGATGTTTCAGGAAACACCATACACTTCTCCAGAGTGGCTGTTGGCAATTTACATCCCGCCCATCAGCATAACAAGGCTCCCAGTTCTCCATGGCCTGTCCTGCCTTACTGGATTTTACACTTTTTTCAGATGGCCCTTTTGACCGGGGGGCAGTGAGACTTCATTGTAGTGCAGATTTCCTTTGCAAGCTTGCTTGGTTGGCCAAAAAGTGCGTATGCGTTTTTTCCTG